>NC_037674.1:9028899-9153407 GCF_003255815.1 Theropithecus gelada
CTCGGCCTCCCAAAGTGCTGGGATTACAGGCGTGAGCCACCGCGCCCGGCCGAGATTTAGCTAAATTTTATGAAACACTTAGCATAACTGAACATTGAGTACAGTTTTTCATATAAGAGTTATTGCCCATTTGTATAAAACTCATTGTGAAACGTCACGATGTTTGAAATGCTGAGACGTGCCTGTGTAGTATGATCTCCATTTTCCAGATGAAGAAATTGAAGTTCAGTTGCATTCACTCCACTGTCCAAAGTGACTCTTCTAAGTTAGGACAAGAATAAAAATGCATTCCTGGCCGGGCGCTGTGGCTCATGCTTGTAATCCCGGCATCTGGGGAGGCTGAGGCGGGTGGATCACTTGAGGTCAGGAGTCTGAGACTAGCCTGGCCAACGTGGCAAAACCCCATCTCTACTAAAAATACAAAAAAATTAGCTGGGTGTGGTGGCGTGCACCTCTAGTCCCAGCTACTCTGGAGGCTGAGGCAGGAGAATCGCTTGAACCCAGGAGGCAGAGGTTGCAGTGAGCCGAGATGGCGCCATTGTGCTGTAGCCTGGTCAACAGATGAGTCTCCATCTCAAAAAAAAAAAAAAAAAAAAAGACCAGTCCTCTCTATCACATCAAGTATGATTTATTCTACACCATAATTACTTACTCTAAGACAGGAGAAGCCCCATGCTGTCAACACAACATACTCTTAAAATCAGGTGCTGACCGAAGATGACCTCCTAAACATTGGCAGGATGCAGCAGTGTTTCTTGTAAGAAGCTAGGGAAACAGTGGGTAAAGTGAGATATTCAGATAATCCAACAGAGGGCAGGTGTGTCTGTTTACCTGTTTTTCTTAAATTATTAATTCATGGAAATGTAACATTTGTTCAACCAGGCACCATTTTTCATGGCTGGAATACAACCTGGAGCTGATCAGCCTTGCAAATAGCTCTGAAATCCGTCAGTGGGCTTTCTGCCCTCCCACAGAAGCAGTCGTGTTTGCACTGAATGTGTCTGCATTGCCAGACTCCTCTTTGCAGCCTTCGTCCTTGCCCCACCTCCTCTGCATCTGCAGCCCTTTGCCCATGGGTCTCAGACTCTCCCTGAGATTCCTTTCACTCATTGTCTTCAAACTCTGAGATGGAGGAGGCGCTCTTGGCTAAGGACAGTGCCTCCAGTTAAATCCCGGGCTCCATAGGCAACAAGCAGTAGCCTTTGGAAATTTCAGATCCAGGCCTTGGCATGCCTGAGAAAGCACTTCTGACAATGAGATTAGCCTTGTTAGTATCAAAATCAAACAACTCAAATATCTGCCTTTGTTAGAAAAACGTTGTTTTGTGTTTATACAGAACATGTGTCCACTTGAAGCATTTTCACCAGATATACCTGAGTTTACCTGCCCCTTATTCTGAAACTCAAGTCCTATGATGACTCTCGACAGTGAGAAAGTTAGCACACAGAACAGTTAAGGGGCTTCCCCAAAACAGCCCAGCTAATCACAGAGCTGCAGAGCCCACATTCCACAGGGTTAGCCCCTTGCCCCAGCTCCATGAGTTTGTATCAAACAAACTCTGAAAAAAATACCACGTCTCTGAAAAAAACACCATGGGAAAAGCAAAAGAGCAGCCCATATTTAATTTCACCCTAGATGGCTGCCAAATTTCTGGTAACTTACCGTGTGTTCTCTTAAGCTATAGGCCAGGGCTTCCCAACTCTTTTCCACTGCAAAACCAAGTAACTAGCCGTGGGAACTTTTGCTGTGATTTTCCGGTAGGCAGCCCAGACAGACTCAGGGCATTTATTGAAAACCATTCAGAGGTGAGCAGGTTTTCATCCCCATCAACTCTCAGGATGCATTCCTTCCCCATTTGAGTTGTCCTGTGGCGCTTCTTACCCCATTCTTACCCTGCATGGGGTAAGAAGCTCCGCGACAAGTTATGAATCAGAAACTGGGAATGTGTCACCAGGGGACCCCATGGCCTAGACAGGTGGCTTTTCTCTCTTTCTCTTTTTTCCCTCGTTCTATTCCACTGCTTTCTGAAGCAACTGCAAAGTTCTTGTCGAGCCATGCCAGTGTCAGCAATGTCAGTTCTGAGCAATCTTCCCAAGAGCTTCAGCAACAGAGGTCAAAGGATGGCCACAGTGCCCCTAGATGAGGTCCATTAGCAGCATGTTCAGAAACAGTGACGGGCTCCTTTCTAACATCACGAGGCCCTCGTTAGGCACTGTGGAAAGTCAAACAATGAGGCACAGCTGAAACTTCAGCGGTTCCGCGTGCAAAATATGGGTGAAAGCATGAGGGAGAGTCAAAAAACACAAAAATATACAGCATGGCTTTCCTAGTTTCCAAGGGCCCAGTTAGAACAGTGACCTGGTCAGGCCTGGAGACTAACTGGAGATGACAGAGAATATACAGTTCTTAAAATGTTTTTGTTTAACACAATCTCACCTTGTACCTGAACCGTTAACACTTTCCAATCCCAACTTTCTGCCAACCTCCCAACTAAAACTTCACACCCTCAATGGAAGGCTACAAAATGGTTTGCAACCCATTGCAACAAGGGGAACATCATGCCTTTTTCCAGAGTCTTCATTTATCCCTGAATGTCATACAAATAAACGTTTCAATACATGGTTGTCTATAGCAAAGGATACTTTGCACTGTGTCACTGCAAAATACTATAAATGTTTCAGAGGGATTGTGTTTAATAAAGATGGAGCTGCCTGCAAGGTACTTTTCATGATTCTCCAAGGCAGTGTGAGCCACACATGTTCCTGAGTGTGGACCAGAGGATTCTTTGCTAGGAACGTAGTGCATCTTCCTAGAATGCCACTCTGTGCCCTCTGTTTCACCGTGTAAGGGACATCGGGGTGGGGGATACAAAGTATGAGTCCTTTCATCTCTGTGACTTTCTGAATTGTTTTCTTTTCTGCTTCAGCCTGTTCTGCAAACTTGCTGCCCTTGTTAGACACAGAATTTCCCTCTTTGGTAAGTGAAGTGTTGCTAAAGGCACCGCTCCTCCCTGTAATCATCCTGAACTTGTACTTTGCCTTTATTTGTGTCTTCCTCAGACCACCCAGGCCTTGGGACTAAGGTGTCACCTAAATTTGCCATAGAAAATTGGTCTGAAGCATGATAAATGACCTCTTTACCCTTTTAACTGCTCAGATTTTCCACACCAGTGAAAATTTTCATCTCTGCCTCTGACATCCATCATAAAGCAAAGGCTGTGTCAGGCTAGAAATTAATGCATTGTCTCTGAGCACAGGCCTAGCACTTTATGTGTTGGTAGTTAATGATGCTGGGCTGTGGTTTGTGCATGTGGAGAAGACTGCATTTGAAAGACAGGCTGAGTGGTTTGGGGGAATCACAGACGATATTTTTTATTCTAGGTAGTGATTCTACTACAATGGTGAGCTGTCTTCACATCTTAGCTCAGACACTTGACACAAGGTAAGTCTGCCCAGTTTTTCCCAATAGTTTCTCATGACTTCCTCTCTGACCCTGTCATCTCACTAATTTTACTGAAGAGAAGACAGATCACTGCTGCCAGGGTTTGGGAAGAGAGAGGAGACAAGGCAAAGACCCTAGAAGTTAGCACTCTCTTTTTCACAGTTCACATAACGAGAGTCACTGCCATGGCAGAGACGGAATGCTAAGGCCTGATCAGTTCTTGTCTTTCCTTCCTAAGAAGTTCATCTTTCAGAAGATAAAATATATAATGTGGCATAGCCCACTGGTGGGTGGTGAATCTACAAATGTTATGGGAAAGATGAACAACAGCCCTCTGAATTCAAAATGGCCAAGGAAGGAAATGCACAGAGATCTGACTTCCAAAGAATCAGAGACAAAGACGATCCCATGGCCTAGGAATTTGGGAAGAAGTGTTAAAAAAAAAAATACATAAGTTCTGGTAATAACACAAATGATGAGACTGAAAAAGAGAGATGCAGGCCGGGCGTGGTGGCTCACGCCTGTAATCCCAGCACTTTGGGAGGCTGAGGCAGGCAGATCACTTGAGCTCAGCAGTTGAAGACCAGCCTGAGCAACATGGTGAAACATCTTATTTACAGAAAATACGAAAATTAGCTAGGCATGGTGGTGCATGCCTGTAGTCCCAGCTACTTGGGTGGCTGAGGTGGGAGGATGGCTTGAGTCCAGGAGGTGTAGGTTGCAGTGAGCTGAGATAGCGCCACTACACTCCAGCCTAGATGACAGAGCCAGATCCTGTCTGGAAAAAAGAAAAAAAAAAGCAGCAGTGGAAAGAACTGACAAGGAGCTTTCTTTAACGTGTCTGTTAAGAAGGGTCCTTGTCAGATCGGACACCATAGTTTCTGCCTGTAATTGAAGCTACTCAGGAGGCTAAAGTGGAAGGATTGCTTGAACCTAAGAGTTCAAGACTAGCCTGAAGAATGTAGCGAGACCTAAATAAGGAAGGAAGGGAGGAAGGGAGGGAGGGAGGAAGGGAGGGGAAAAGAAAGAAACGTTTTTATCAAAGTTGGGAGGAGGACACACCTCCTAAGACCCTATGCAAAAGAGGTTACCAGCCCAAAGGAGTGGGACACTAAAAGAGTGTCCCAAAGATGAAAATCCTTGATGAATTGAGAATGGCTATGAAAAAGGAGGGGAGTAAGGACTATTAAAGGGATGAGAAATCTTTAAGAAACTTGGGAAAAGTCTTGAGAGAGTCCAGTTTTTGTTTGTTTGTTTGTTTGTTTTGTTTTAAATGACGATGAGTTGCAGGTTGGTGTATTGAGTAATTATTCCTAACAAAACTTGGGACTAGAAAGTTAGGAAGGGCCAGATGCAGTGGCACGTGCCTGTAATCCCAGCACTTTGAGAGGCAGAGGTGGGGGGATCACTTTAGGCCAGGAGTTAAAGACCAGTCTGGGCAACATAGACCCCCATCTCTACAAAAAATTTTAAAACTTAGCCAGACATGGTGGCACATGCCTGTGATCCCAGCTACTCGGGAGGCTGAGGTGAGAGGATCGCTGAGCATGGGAGTCTCCCATGAGAGGTCACTGCACTCCAGCCTGTGCAACAGAGTGAGACCCCATCTCAAAAAAAAAAGTTAGGAAGACAGCTCATGTCTTCCTAACTTATAGGACAAGAACAAGCCTCACTGACTTAATTTCTTTGTTTTTATTGTCTTGGATGAATTGAATAATTATCAGGAGAATGATGTAGATAAAAAGCATCTGTCTTTGAACCAAGTCTTTCATAATCTTCTGAATAAGATACAGAAATATAAAACTTATAGATGACTTGTAAGCTTTGTTCCAATTCTAAGTTTTATGAAATACTGTAGTTTTGATGGAAGATTTCAAATGTCCAGAGCTGATCTTCATCCCTGTAGATCACATTTCAATGTTTTGTTTTGTATTTTCCAGAAGTGTGATTAAGCTGTTTACTTTAAAAGGGCTAGGTGTCTCTTTTCTCTTTCCTCATCCAATCTAGGACATTTCCTGCAAACTAACAGAAGTCTAAACTTCTGTTGACTTATTTCTTTGCTCTTTTTCTCTAAGAGGTCTCGCATCAGAAGAGTTTATGTTTCTAGCTAGCCTTTATAAAAGTTATTTAGCCAGGCTGGGTGCAGTGGCTTATGCCTGTAATCCCAGCACTTTGGGAGGCCAAGCCGGGTGGATCACCAGGTCAAGAGATGGAGACCTTCCTGGCCAACGTGGTGAAACCCTGTCTCTACTAAAAACACAAAAATTAGCCGGGTGCGGTGGCGGGCGCCTGTAATGCCAGCTACTCGGGAGGCTGAGGCAGAACAATTACTGGAACCCGGGAGGTGGAGGTTGCAGTGAGCTGAGATCACACCACTGCACTCCAGCATGGTGACAGGGTAAAACTCGATGTCTCAAAAAAAAAAAAAAAAAAAAAAAGTTGTTTATCCCACAACTTTTCTTAAAGCTCATTTCCCTGTTCTTTTAACTTTAGCCAGTTGCAACTTACTATAGATAATAGCAGGTGGCTTCATTCTAGATTGTTCTCTGCATTTCCTAAAGAGGTGAGCAGTATTTTCCTCAGATTGTCCAGTGGCTAGCCCCTCTGGGATTGTGTGATTCAGGTTTCTTCGTGGATGTTAACTGCTATCTCCCTTTCTCCTGACACAGTGTCATTGAGTGACAGGAGTGGCAAATGTCTGCCCAGGTGACACTGCCAGCCAGTTTCAAGAAGAGGATTGGCCAAAAGTACAACTTATCCTTCTAGATTTGAACATTGTTTGTTTGCAGGACTGTCATGAAGTCAGGCTCGGAGCTGGTGAAGGCTGGGTTACGAGCATTCTTTGAAAATGCTGCAGAAGACTTGGAGAAGACGTCAGAAAACCTGAAACTTGGGAAGTTCACCCACTCCCGAACGCAGATTAAAGGCGTTTCTCAGAATATTAACTATACTACAGTGGCCCTGCTCCCCATCCTGACGTCCATCTTTGAGCACGTCGCTCAGCATCAGTTTGGAATGGATCTCCTCTGTGAGTTCTACTGGTATTTGTCAGGGATTTATGTGTGCATGGCCCCAGATAGGAGGTGCAGGGCCCATTCACTTATGTTGACTTTGAGGGCAGAGCAGAGAGAGAATTATTCCATGACTTTTCCTTCTTAGATTAAAAAAAAAAAAAAAAAAAAAAATGGGGGAAAGTAGTAATAGACTCTTGGAATGGAAAGAAATTCCCTAACTTGAATATATAATATTTATCTTTTTCCACTTTTGTTCTGGACCGGAATTTCCCATCGGCTAGTCTAGCTCTCAGCTATTGTACTCTCGCTTCATTTGAAAGGTTATCTGAGTAATACAGTGGGAGATAGATTTGCTCCTGGGTTTTTGAGGCATCATTTTTCTTATTAAGAAGCCTTAATTTATTCATTGGATACCAGGAGCAAAGGAAAAATGCTAACATTTCACTATCTGAGCTTTCAGAAGACTAAAGTTGGTTGGTTTTATTTTAGTTTGCATTAACACCATGTTTAGTGCCACCATTTCCAGCCCCCTGTGCAGAGAATCTGCCACCAAACTTCAGCTTTACACTTTAAATGTTGGGACATGATTTAATTTGACCGGTTGTTGATAGCTAGGACTATGTCTTTTATATCCTTGAACAACTGAAAATCAATAATTTCTGTTGTGTGGGGGCTGGGAGAACATCCAAACTCATTATTTTGTGTCATAGAAACGATGCAATTCCTTAGCTGGAAAATAAAACATTAAATTATTTCTGAAAGTAGTCCCAGCCTTGGTATGAGCTCCAGACATGGCTAGGGATGTTTAGCCTGCAGATTCACAAGCAAAACATGCCCATCCCCTAGGAAATATGATAAAAATCATGCTATTGAATTGCCTTTTGCAGAACACCCAGCAGAGAACTTGGGATAGGCAGACATGAGGGATTTTGCTCTGTCTCTAAGGAAAGTCTAGCAGTTTGACGTATCTTCCTGGGAAATGAGCAAAAGGCTCATTCAAGCTTCAGATTTTTTGCATTCTTCCTTCCCAAGGAAGGAAATATTGCACTGGATAAAATTTGGCTAAAATGTCTGTCTCTGTTGGAAACAAACCAAATCGCATTATGGAAGGACCCATTGGTCAAGTGATTCCTTTCCCTGTGAAGCAATGTGGTCTTCATGGTAAGCCCCACAGAGGAACTGGGATTGCTCAGTGGAGGATTTTTCCTATCTTTTTTTTTTTTTCCCCAGTCCAGCAATTAGCAAACTGGCATCTGGGTAGAAAAGGGATATGTTTGTTGAGAGAGAGAGGTTTTACTCTTGACTGATGCTCATGCATTTTTTTTCCCTCTTCATGGATCCTTTCTGTGTTCAGGATTGGTGCAAAGCAATGACATTTCTTCTTTGTTTCAGTGGGTGATGTGCAGATTTCCTGCTACCACATACTGTGCAGCCTCTACTCCCTTGGGACAGGAAAGAACATTTATGTTGAAAGGTAATTAGTGAACGAAGAGGCTAACACTTTCAGGCGTAGCAAAATGTTACTTACAGTTTTTTAAACACTTAATGATATCATTTCAATGCAGCAAAACCAAAATGCTCACTGTTATAGAGTGGTGGTTTTGAGATTCTTATGGCAATATAAAGAAGTGCAATGATGAGGCTATTGAGATTTATGACTTCTGTGGAGATAGCTGGTGAATGTATGTGGCTGGAGAAGCAATATAGCCAAGCTAAATCATGAGCTTGTAACCAAACTGTGTTGGAGATATGTCTGTTTCTTCAGAATCACAGCTTCTAAATAGCTTTCAGAGTGTCTGAGGTTAAAGTTTGCTGAGAAGCTCAAGGGACATGCGGCAGGTGCTTTAGTGTTTAATGAGTTTCTGTGTGCTACAACCCTGGACCTTTACCGGTCTTGGCTGTCAGATTTGCTATAGTTTTCAACAAGTGCACACTTTGGTATTAGCAATGCTAGTCAATCCTCTTGAGTCTAAGCAAGCTGATTGCAGAAGTGTGTGGGTTCCAGTTGGCCTCTCTAATCTGCCTGTTGCAGCAGAGGCCCTCGGTGACCCCTCGCTTTTCAGCATCAAATACTTTGTGTTCTGTTGTTCTGTTTAATCCGTGGGGAAGATCGGAAGGATAAACAGTATTAACAAAACTCTGGATCTTACTCTTATCCTTGGAAGATTTTTGTTTTCTTTCTTGCCTTTTCAAACAAGCAAACTGGAAAGAATTGAATCTGTGCTTACAATTACTTAATCTAAAATCCTTCGGTATCTATTTTCCATGATGCTTTTATCAAACAAATCAGCGGTGAACCCTTGTCTCATGTCAAAACTTATATTTATTCAAATTGCAATTTCTCAATAAAGCCAAAAATGAAATAAAAGCCTTCAGCCCCTTCAAGAACTAAGGAACTACTGACTTGAAGTCATGTACTAGAAACCAAAAACTGTTGTAGAAATGTCTGTTTCTTCATAATCACGGCTTCTAAATAGCTTCCAGAATACAAGAAGTTAGTTGAGGAACTAATGACTACATTTGTTTTTATTATGATTTTAAGTCTTTAACAGTTGTCAGGCTTTTCTTACTGTTTTACATAAAATATAGATAAATCTTTTATAATTTAGGATAGGAACTGGGCAGACAAAGTTTTATCCATATTTTATACCAAATCACAGAAAAACCAACAAAAAATTTTCTATTAATGCCAAATTCCACTTAAGGCAGATGTTTTTAGTTTATTCCTCCCACTGAGCATTTGTAAATACGTCCTCAGTATCTTTCTCATTCTCTCATTACATGTATACATTCACCCGTATGTCTGCATGGTTCTTTGTACAAGTTTTTATAAAGCTTATGCATTCTTCTCTTGAAAAAAAAAGTCAAAGAAAAGTCAACTCTGATATGTCAGACCAGAAAAAGACTGCTTTCCACGTGACTTTCTCTCCTTCATTCGTGCATTCATTCCAGGTTGATTGTGTAGCTGCAGCACCGTGAAAATTCTGTCTGTGCTTCGTACTCCCTGTTGGTAGAAGTCAAGGCTTGGAGAAGTCCCTAGGTTAAGGCTGTCGCTATTGCTTTTTTCTGTATTTTTTTTCCTAAATATTTTTCCCCCAAACTATGTTTCTCATCTGTTGGTTGGTTATTAGGTGCACTGCCAGTTCTCGAGAGTGGAGAGGATATGTGTGCTTGTGTGTTTTAAAATGGAGGAGAATGAACAGGAAGAAACAGCAGGCAGCTTCACCTCTGAGAAGCTGGCTCAGGACTAACTCTTTCTCCCTAAATCAGCCGTGTGTTTAGGCCTAGCAATGTACCAACGCTCAGCCTCTGATGTTCTCCCCCAACTAAAGTAAGCAACTGGCCCAGGTGAGAGGCTGGTGAAAGTCAGTGCACCCTAGAGTCATAGGACTTGTGTTTAGTGATTTAACGTAACTGTATCCCCTACTTAGAGAACTCAAGTCAGTGGCCACAAAATGGGCTACTTCTCTCACTCTTCGCTTCACCTGACCTCCACGGTTTCTCTAGGCTAGGAGTCCAGGTCATGAGAATGGCAGGATGGCAGGTATACTTCTCCCTACTCTGTTCCCATCTGCTACTCTGTAATATACAACATGGCCCCACATGCATGCTGCCCGCCGGGTCTCCCGTGGCCTGCTCACACCCTTCATCCTCATTGTTTCAGGGAAAACCTTTTCTTTTGGCCCCCTTAAAACCCCTGTATTTACTTGCAAAGATTTCTATGTCCTCTTCCAGGTCTGGAAAGTGTGTTTCCATTTCGGTGTCCTTACTTGATTTGGTTCGTATTTTATGGGTTCAGAGTTATCGTACATTTTCCAGTTTTAGCATAGATCAAGATGTCTTCCTGGTTTCTTTTCCTCATTTCTTGTGGGTTTCACAGAGCAAAGTACAATGAACCCACCATGTCTCTATCACCTTTTGCTGACATCTCCTAGACTGATGAACGTATGTAAGGGAGTCACTACGTCCTTGCTTTCCAGCTCCACCTGGAGTATGCTTTGTAGATAGAAATGATTCAAGACACCTTGGTGATAGGGTTGACTATGAGGGGAAAAGTCATTGAAACAGAGTACAGACATCTCTTTTGGAATATTTTCTAATTGAGAATGTCATTGACAAATGGAGTTTTCAGACACAAAATTTCAGAGAAGGATAATGGTTTGTGCATTTAATCTTGCAGAATACCTGCTTATTTAACTTGGAGACACTTTGATGAACTTAAAGAACATTTGATGGGGGTTATTCAAGAAAGCAAAGCTTGAAACTTGATAACATTAAACCCTGGGTCTCAGTTTTGCTTCAAATGAAGACTGAGTTTTCTACTTCATGCTTTAAAGCTATTTTGTTTCTTTCATCCTGCCTGGCTCCCTTTGACCAATTATTTCTGATCAGACATTGCACAGTGTTCCCTAAACCTCTAAGGTCACCAACACTGCTGTCTAGACCCGTGTCCTGCTCTGTCCCCACTGTGCTTTCTGCTTCTCTGTTGCATGCTATTTCCTGTCTTTAGTACCCTCTGGAATATAAATGAAGGAACTTTCAAAATTGCAAAGCACCATTTACATGGAAGACATTATTACTTTGATGACTTTGTCTTTTCCTGTATCCCTAACAATAGATTTTGAGAGGCAAGATTCAGATCTATGGAAGTAAAATTGAGAGATTGAAAAGGAAAGTGTGACTTGTCAAATTAGGATGTAACAAAAACTGAAATACAAACTGAACACTGTCCAGTCTGTCACCCATTGACCAAGTATGTATTGTGTGAAAAATACCGTACGAGGCAGTAAGAACCGAGACCAGACGAGCCTGGGCAACCTGGCAAGACCCAGTGGCTACAAAAATTTTTTAAATCAGCCAGTCATGGTGGCACATGCTGTAGTCCTAGCTACTCAAGAGGCTGAGGTGAGAGAAGCGCGTGAGCCCAGGCTTTCAAGGCTGCCATAAGCTATGATAGCACCACTGCACTCCAGCCTGGGCTACCAGACAAGAACTTGTCTCTAAATAAAGAGAGTTTCCATATCCAATGATAAACCCTTGCAATATATCCTCTGGCTATTATGGAGCTGTTTCTGTAGGCTTTTCTCTGCGGAAAGCTTGGCCCGTACCAACACTCCCTGCTGGGGAGCACTGATGGCCGGGGAGCCTTATATTAATAACAGCAAGTCTTTGCCTATCTCAATCCCTCCTTGGGCTTTGGGGCCAAAGTCATCCACACTGATATTTCACATCCGGGAGCATTAATTGGCAGACTTCTGGGTTTGACTTTTACAGACTTCTGGGTTTTACTTTTTTTATTTTTTCCTGGGTTTAACTTTTAACAGCTAGGCCAAGAGAGCTGTTGTTTATTTCTTGGCAAGAAGCTAATTAGCACCATTGTGCGCCCCAGACTAGAAAATGGCCCGTTGTGGAGCTTGTGGAGTGGTCAGGTTTGTCAGTAATTAATACGAGAGGGCAGGGCCAGTCCCCTGAGTCAACACAGCACCAGAGAACTGAGACTTAGCAACCGCCTTTTACCCCAAGGACTGCCTTCGTGTCTGACTAACCTTCTAGAAATCCACTTTCAGGAGATCATGGTTTTAATTTTGATCAAAGAAAGGGGGAAAAAAAAAAGAGACAGAGAAGAAGTACCAAGCCTCCTCAGGACCTGTTGTCTCCTAGGTTCATCTCCATGTAAAATTTGCTATCAGGCAGGGCACAGTGGCTCATGCCTATAATCCCAGCACTTTGGGAGGCAGAGGCGGGCGGATCACCTGAGGTCAGGAGTTTGAGACCAGCCTGGCCAACATGGTGACACTTTGTCTCTACCAAAAAATACAAAAATTAGTCGGGCGTGGTGGGTGCGTGCCTGTAGTCCCAGCTACTCAGGAGGCTAGGGCAGGAGAATCGCTTGAACCCAGGAGGCAGAGTTTGCAGGTGAGCTGAGATCGCACCACTGTACTCCAGCCTGGGTGACACAGTAAGACTCTGTCTCAAAAAAAAAAAAAAAAAAATCAGATTTGATATCTTACCCCTTGTTATTCCTGATTTTCACCCAGGTTTTCTTTCACCAATGCTCTCCCTGTGGCCTTGTCCTTTCACAGTTTATCTCCTTATTTCTTCCTCCAACTCACAAAGCAAGACTGAAGGAGAAAACACCACATTTCTACTCATTGGCCACTGTGGTAAAGATGGTAAAACTCTTAGCTGAAAAAAATTGCCCCTCATGAATGCCTGTATTTGATGTGTAGAAGCACTCACTGTCCTCAGTTGTCACCAAAGGAATTGGCAACTCAGGTCTGAAGTTAAAATGATGCCCCTCTTCCCACGCCTGGCCACACTTGGAGCTTAGTAATGAAGAGAAATAATCGGGGAAGAGCAGGTGCTGAGAAGGAAAGGCGGGGGAAGAGGCCCGGCCTGGGGCCTGCTCAGAAGTGAAGCTGTCTTGTGAGAGCTTCCCTGAGAGCACCTGCGTCTCAGCCGTCTCCGTCTCTGCGCAGCATTGATGCACAGGGCGCAGTAGGATTTGGTTTGTCCAAGGGCTTCCACTCTCCCTCTGGAGAAGTCCTGGGTGGGGAGGTTGTAGCAGGCAAAGGACAAGACTGAGCCATCAGCTAAGAAGAGATTGCCTGACTGAGGACCTGTCAATCCAGTGTTGCTGACTGGGGCTGATTTTAAAGTTATTGGCTCAAATGCTTCATAGCCAAGCAGGCTATCATCCAAGCCTAAGAAGAAGATAAAACATAAAACCACATATATTTACTTCCTCTTATAGTAATTTAAAAGATCACTTTTTAAAATATGTTTGGTAACTTGAATGAAGACTGGGTGGGTTTTCAAAGGAATACACAGCTTTCTGCCAACTCACTCACCCTTCCCTCCTCCTCCTCTCTAGTTCAGCAGAGTTATCTTATATCTCAAGCAGGACACTTCTGTATACCCCCAGATTTGCCATCTGCAGATTCTGTCATAGTCTTGTGCAGTCATTTTTTTCAAGACCAGTTAAGATCACCATTTTTCTTTTCTTTTCTTTTCTTTTTTCTTTTTGAGATGGAGTCTCACCCTGTCACCCAGGCTGGAGTGCAGTGGTGCGATCTCGGCTCACTGCAACCTCCACCTCCCGGGTTCAAATGATTCTCCGGCCTCAGCCTCCTGAGTAGCTGGGATTACAGGCATCCACCACCATGCCCAGCTAATTTTTGTATTTTTAGTAGAGACGGGGTTTCACCATGTTGGCCAGGCTGGTCTCAAACTCCTGACCTCGTGATCCACCCACCTCGGCTTCCCAAAGTGCTGGAATTACAGATGTGAGCCACTATACCCGGCCAAGATCATATTTTTAATCCAACTCAAGTATGTCTATTTCTCTGTTAGAACAAAGCTGCAGGTTGACTCTAATCCTTAAGATTAGTCCATACAGATATGTTATTTGACCACATCGTTGATTTAGAGTTCAATATAGAACACAGGTTCTACATTTGCCCTGCATTTAATGAGAAAGAATCTGGAACACAAAGGTTAAGGTTAAAACTATCTAGTTTACTTCTCAGTTAAAAAAAAAAAAAAGGCTCCCCTAACCTCCCCATAATAAATACTTGTTATCCACTTTAAGACAGTCTATGCTTTTGGCATTCTAGCTTCTTGGTGCTGCTGGAATTACTGGCTGTTGTCACAGTGAGAGGCAATTAACACATAGTCTTGGGCACAGGTCTCAGTGGGGAGCTGAAGGAAACCCACAAGAATTGGATGCCCTTCTGCTTCCACAGAGTCACAGTAAGGTGGCAAGTGTTGGCTCTTGGCTCTAAGTGCCCTTTCTCAAGCTGGCGATTGTCGTGGGATGATCCTGTAACATTCCCTGAGGTGCAGCCCAGCACCCTCAGTTCCCAGGGATACTGTTCATGAGCTCATATGCACAGCATAGCTCATATGCACAGCATCAGTGCTTGACTTGAGCTGATCAGTCATAGAGGAAGGCATAGCGAGGGCTTGCATATGGTAAGCCCGCCACCTAAGTCTTTTTCTTTCTTTTTTTTTTTGAGATGGAGTCTTGCTGTCTCGCCCAGGCTGGAGTGCAGTGGCGCAATCTCAACTCACTGCAAGCTCCACCTCCCGGGTTCACACCATTCTCCGGCCTCAGCCTCCCGAGTAGCTGAGACTGCAGGCACCCACCACCACACCCAGCTAATTTTTTGTAGTTTTAGTAGAGACAGGGTTTCACCATGTTAGCCAGGATGGTCTTGATCTCCTGACCTCGTGATCCGCCTGCCTCGGCCTCCCAAAGTGCTGGGATTACAGGCATGAGCCACCAAGCCTGGCCCCACTTGAGTGTTAATTATAGACCTGTTTGCATTTTCACCTATTATCTTTGTATCATGATCTAACAAAGGGCTCACATCATTGGTTTGTTTGAAAAAAGTCCCTCATATCTGGGAGCTGATATCACATGAAACTTGCAAGTCAGGTGCATAGTCTCTCTGTGATTAGATATGGGCGAGTGGCTGACAGATGTTGATGGGTGGGAAAGAGATGGCTCTGGTCTCTCATTCATTAGAAAGCAACAGCTGTCAGTCCCTGCACAGGGCCCTCCTAGCCAGCTCTATCACTGTGTTATCTCACTAGCAGTAGATAAGATTCAAACCCAAAGTTAAGCCCAGATCTGGGAGGAAGAAAATGTATTGCAGTTCTGACTCTGCTTTGACCAGCCAAAGGTTAGTTCCCATCCCTTGTGCTTACAGACTTGGTTACCCTGCAGGCAAGTGTAAGTACTCTCAGTTGGAGAACTTGGACTCTGAACAAAGAATCCCAAGCCTTTTGTTTTTGTTTGTTTGCTTGCTTCACAGAAAGACTTAAAAACCAGACCTTAAGATATGGTGGACAGTCAACTATTTGTACAAAAGAGGGACGGGAGTAACAGTTATTTGAGGTCTCTCCTGCAAATCAAGCAGTAGGTTTTAGAACCTATTGTTTCTGTTAAAAGGCAGGTCTTTTATTTTTGTGTCTCGTTGGTGCTTTGGTGTGTTACCTACTGTTCCCACTAGTGGACACCGGCTCCATCCATAGCAGAGAATAGACACAGAGAAATTACACAGATTTCAAAGCTTTTTTGAGAACAGGGGGGAATCCATCTCAATTTGAACAGCAGCAGAACTTGCTCTCACACATGCTGGGAGAGAAGGACAAAGCTGCACAGTGTATTATATCATCTTAACCAATTAAGAACTAGAATCTGGCCGGGCGCAGTGGCTCATGTCTGTAATCCCAGCACTTTGGGAGGCCGAGACGACGGATCACGAGGTCGGGAGATCGAGACCATCCTGGCCAACACAGTGAAACCCTGTCTCTACTAAAAAATAATACAAAAAGAAATTAGCCAGGTGTGGTGGTGGGCGCCTGTAGTTCCAGCTACTCAGGAGGCTGAGGCAGGAGAATAGCGTGAACCTGGGAGGTGGAACTTGCAGTGAGCAGAGATTGCGCCACTGCACTCCAGCCTGGGCGACAGAGTGAGACTCTGTCTCAAAAAAAAAAAAGAGGCCCGGTACTGTGGCTCAAGCCTGTAATCCCAGCACTTTGGGAGGCCGAGACGGGCGGATCACGAGTTCAGGAGATCGAGACCATCCTGGCTAACACGGTGAAACCCCATCTCTACTAAAACATACAAAAATCTAGCTGGGCGAGGTAGCGGGTGCCTGTAGTCCCAGCTACTCGGGAGGCTGAGGCAGGAGAATGGCGTAAACCCGGGAGGCGGAGCTTGCAGTGAGCTGAGATCCGGCCACTGCAGTCCAGTCTGGGCGACAGAGCGAGACTCCGTCTCAAAAAAAAAAAAAGGAAAAAGAGAGCTAGGATCTAAGTAGCGAGGGCATTGGTTAGTGTCCAGAGAAAGATGAGGGGAAGAAGTGCATGCAACCTTGCTGGGCCTAGTGCCTGGGGATGTCCATGGGTTAATCTATGGGGAAGGACTGGTCCGTCAATGCATGGAGCCAGCATGTGGGGGGCAACACTTCTAAATGCACTTCTTTGTTTCCAGGCAACGCCCTGCCCTTGGAGAATGTGTGGCCTCGCTGGCAGCTGCCATACCAGTGGCATTCCTGGAGCCCACCCTCAATCGCTACAATCCTCTCTCGGTCTTCAACACCAAAACCCCCAGGGAGAGGTCTAGTAAGTATCTCCCCACAAAGGTCATCAACCCATTTCATGTGCTGAGAGGAGGGGAGCCACACAGGCCGGGAGCAGCAGTCCTGCAGCACTGTGGCTTTCTTGGTCTGAGAGGAGCCAGGAGGTGAGGTTAGGTAGGGACTAGGTTGCAGGTCTCCATCTTACTGGAGAAAAAAGCTTGGGCAAGGCTTTGTTGTAATTAGGCTTTGATTTCTTCTTCTGTAAAGTGAGGAGTCAGTGTTGCTGATTTTGAAATCCTTTCCATCCTAAGACCTCAGGGTCTCTTGTCTGCTCTGGGTTTCAGTTCCCCATCTGCACCTGGGTATGTGACTCCTTTTTTGCAGTCCCTCTCCGGAGTGGGATCAGAAGGTGCACCTCCACACGAATAACCTAATTATACTCTTCCAGTCCACGGAGAGGCTGTGCTTCTAAAGATGCTGACCACACGTTTTCATCTTCGTGGACGATAAGACATAGAAAAGCACCAGAAGGAAGATAAATTGTACAAGAAAGAGTATTTCTTAGCAAAAGTATTGACACACTAGGTTCCACAACAGGGTGGCAAACTATGACCACAGGGCCAATCTGGCCCCCTGCCTATTTTTGTAAATAAAGTTTTATTTGAACACAGCCACACCTACTTATTTACATTTGGTCTGTGGCTGCTTTAGCACAGCAATGGCAGAGTTGAGTAGAGGCAGGAAAGTTTGGCCCACAAGGCCTAAAATATTTACTATCTGGCCCTCTACAGAAAAGTTTTCCACCCTGTCTTGTAGAATAATCCTGGAACTAAAATCCAAGGCAGGTTGTAAATCTGGTTCTGGAGGGTCCTTGTATCTGGGTTAATTGTGATCCTGCCTCAGGACAAGGGAATAGGATAGAGGAGCTTCAAGTAGGAGCCTTGAATCAAGCTTGGACTCCACTAGAAAAAACTGCGATGATTCCATTTATTCTGAAGCAAAAATTACCAAACTATAGGCTAATCAGTATTAAGGGAAAAAAAGCCAGCCACAGTAAATTATTTTCAACCAGAACTTTCTCTATTCAGAACCAATGTTTTCTTAAAATATTGCTATACACTACCAGTAGATGGCTGAACGTGGTGGCAATTCCATTTAGTTCAAGCCCGCTTTCTCAAACGGCCGTGAGATTTAAGGAAGAAGCGTTCTGAGCGAGAAAGGGCTCATACCACACTTTTCTTTGCCACCGCTGTTTTTTTCATCTAAAGATGTGAAGTGCTAAGCCGTGGCAGCTTTATTCCCACTTGCTTCTTGTTACTTCAGGTAAGAGGAGCACATTGCCCCCCAGAAATGATCACCAGGACAATTCAGATAAGGCCACTAATAAAAATCTTGCACTGAACTAGAATACAGTGGAGACTAGTGTTCTCAGAGCTAGTCAAGAGAGAAACATTGCCAAGATGCCTCAACTTTCCAAAGTCCCATATGAAATCTGTAAGTTAACCTTTCCTCAACCCTTTCAGCCTCATCTCGCCCTTTCTTCCCTTCGAAACTAGCCAAAAAAAAAGTATTTCCGACCTTTTTTTTTTTCCTTCCCACTTCTGATTCCAAATGAGTCCTAGCTTTCCACCAAAGTGGAAGCTGAGCAACAGAGCAGGCTTTGGTGAAGTTGAGAAGGAGCTGCGACATCTCCAGGCAAATGCCAGCCCAGGTGTTGCTCCCTGACTCCAAAGGGACATGGGCCCAGTCATGGCAGTTCTGGATATTTATACATTTATTCTGCTTCAACTGTGACTTGAGAAATAGTATATCTCTGTCTCTATACCAGCACTGTGTAGAGCTTCACCTGGGAAAAGAGAGAAACTGCCTCTGCTCTTCAGTTCATAAAGGCACAATGAGGATGTTTTGCCCTGCTCCTGTGCCTTTATGAACTGAAGAAGATTAGAGGGAAGCCTAGGGTGACTTTGGAAGGGAGGGGAATTAGTCTCTTGCATTGTGCTCCTTCCCAAGAGCTATTTGAAAAGTGCTCCTTCTCATTCTATACACCTTTGCATTGATTTAATAAGACATATTCATAAATAAAAAATGACTCCCCATCATTGCATACTCCAAAGGAAGAAAAGAAACAAGGTTGTAATTGGAGATGACACAGTCCTTTATCCATTAGTGACACACTATGGGACTCTGTGTCCAGCTCCCCTGAGCCCATGTGTTTGATCACTGGATTCAGTGAAGAGTGAATGCTGACCATGTGTATGGCTCTTAAAAAGTTTACCTAGAGTCAGAGAATGACTGATGGCTTAATGAGCTGTAAGAAGGTAGACTTCATTCATTACAAAGTGGGTGGTCTGAGAAATAAAGGGCGGGGAAGAATGTTTAAGGTGACAGGTGATGTGAGCCTGTGGTTTAGAAATACAATATGAACTGATTTATCATGTCTTCAGTTAATTGGGCATCTCTATTGACACTTGATGCTTTGCCAGCAGAATTACTCAGATTCGTATCTTCAATGCCCTATAACATCCTGGTGCATTTTCTTCCTCATCCAAAAATTATTAAGATATAGCTAGAAAAAGTTTAATACTGTTATGTGCCAGTTATTCAAAACTAGTTACATCCTTGGTTATGGGTGGCAGCGATCTATTACTCAGAACACTAGATGGACCAAAGCATCCTATTACCAGTCAGTTTGCTTTTCTTCTGTACCCTATTGGAACTCTTTTCTCTTTGGTTGATTATTCCAATTCTAATGTAAGCCATCTGTATTGCAAAGAGAAGAGGTGCTAAGGTGAGGCACACAGGACTTTACAATCTAATCCAGTGGTTCTTGAATTCTAACGTGCATCAGAATCACCCAGGAGGCTTGTTCAAGACTGTCGAGCCCCCACCCCTAGGGTATCTAATACGGTAAGTCAGTTTGGAGTGAGGCCCAGGAGTTTGCGTTTTTAGCCGGTCTCCGGGTGATGCTGATGCTGCGGTAGGAGGACCGCACTTTGAGAATCACTGATCTAGAAGATAAAAGGACAATGATTCTAAAGATTCCCCCTCACAGTCTTGTGTCTGATTCTAAGAGGACACAGCTGAGGCTGTTTTTCTAGCAGCTCACTCAGAATTCATTCTGTGGGTTTATGCTGTGGCATTTGAAGTACAAAACACCTGAATCACAAATGTTTGTTCCACTCAAGGACCAATTGCGTATAAATAAAAGGTCATTATAATGGCTCCAGCGCAGCAACCTTAAGCAACTCTGTTTTCCTTAGGCAGCCGGCAAAAAGTGTTCATGATGATGTATTGTCTATGTGACATTTAAACAAACACACCTGAGCCTTATCATTTACAATCCCGCGGCAAATAGTTGTACATTTCAGTTGCATCTATGGCAATGGCATTGTTCTGTGTGTAGAACCTCAAGGTAGAACGTTTGACTTCCCTGTGTTTACCTCTGTTATTTGAGAGTGTGTGTGTAAAATTATGTTGTTGTAAGGGTCTCTGCACACTCCCGTGTTCTTGTGACCCGTGACCATTGTTGTCCTGCTGCGAGATGCAGGACGGGCTCATTCTCTGCAAATGACCGTATCTGACCCATAATTTCCTTCTACGGCAAATCACAAGAGTTCAGGGTTCTTTGGCTTTCATGCTATTCATCCCTTTCAATTGTCTGGGTTTTAAAAGATGTTGGTCCACTCCTGACATCCAAGGAGGAGAGATGTTTAGCCTTCTATCTACCAAAAGGCTCTAGTGATAGCAACAAAAGTCATCACTAGGGAAAGGGTAATAGTGCTCCACCGGGCCTATCCCATAGCATAAAGGCTGCTGGGATCCGTTGCTTTGCAACTGCACATCCTGTCCAGGTAGAACCACTTGTCTCAGCTGCAGATTCATTCTCTCCAAGATAGCCAGGATTGTTCTGTATCTCTGCTCCATGCAGTATAACCATGAGAGAAACTCAGACCGTCCCTTTCAATTGACCAGTATTCGTAAAGGCCAAGGAATTTGGTATGGCCTCTCCTATTTATTAATCCTTCAAGTCCAATGGATATAAAACCTGAAAATCTAGAGAAGACAGACCTCGAGCCAACAGTAATCGCAATGGCAAAGGGCCTGCAGGCATAACCCAATTCACGAAACATACATTTGTATTTGCAGTCTTCTGCTTTATCTTTGGAAATGTATGAGAACTTTGCATTTGATTCCAAATATCAAAAATAATTTCCTCAAATCTTCCAGGGAACTGATGTTCTGGGAAAACACACCACATCTTTCCTGGGGCTTCCCAGACTGCCTAGCTCCTTCAGTGCCTGATGGGTTTGCCCCAGTGTGAGAAGTTTGGCCTGAGGATGAAGTAGACACATTCTGTAGGAAGCAGTTAGATCAGTGCATGTGTGTGCAAAGCTTTGGGCTTGTGGCTCTTACTCAGAATTGTCCGTGTCCCTCCACTCAGAGCCCTTGTTATCTTCTCACCTGTCAGGAACTTCAGGATGCTTCCAGTCTTCCTCCCGTCTTGCAGGAAAGAGTGTCCTTTACCTTACAGGAAGCAGGACAGAGAAGCCCTGGATTTTTCTGTTTACAGTTCTTGCATCTGACAGCCCTGCCTGATTGAATATTGAACTCTGTCTGTTGATCCTTCAGCCCGTGTGTCCTTGTCCAGAGCAGCACCCTCAATCATTCAGGGTGGGGAAAAGATAGCGCTCCCACGATTCCTTACAAATCAGTCCTTGGAAACAAAAAGGATTAAGCAATTGACAGGGAGTCAATCAAGCCACCTCAGGTCATCCATCATTTCTATTGTGCAGCCAGAAATCAGTCCACGTGTGATGCTTTCCCCCCATAATTCCAGCTGGATGGAAAGTTGTTGGACTTTTATTTTTCCTTTTCTAAGCTGTACAGATGTGATCCAGGCAATGGCACCACAACTTAAAACTAAACACTCATCAGTTGCTTTTCTCCTCTGATTCCTGATTTTCCTGCAGGGGACACACTAAGGCCCAGGCAGTCTGGCCAAGAGGGAGAAGCCAAGAGACTGGCTTCATTACAGGGTAGTCTTAGGAACTAACTATCCCTCATCCTTGTGTCTGCTGTACTCCTTTAACCACAGGTTTGTTTTAACCTCACCTCAACATGACATCTAGGAAGATAATGCAGCCTCTGGAAGCTGCAGTCTGTTCACAGACAGCTGGAGGACAAAAGCCACTCCACATCCAAGCTCACTGCTGTGAAGCTCTGGAAATTTATTTCTAAAGACCAAAGGAAAGGAGGGGCAGAGAGAAAGAAGCTTGCACCCACTGTGCTTTTGAATTTCTGTCCCTTTATTCTTCCTCTCGATCAGTTCTGGGGATACCAGACACGGTGGAAGACATGTGTCCTGACATCCCCCAGCTGGAAGGCCTGATGAAGGAAATCAACGACCTGGCCGAGTCAGGGGCACGGTACACAGAGATGCCGCATGTCATCGAGGTGATCTTACCCATGCTCTGCAACTACCTGTCCTACTGGTGGGAGCGGGGGCCTGAGAACCTGCCCCCCAGCACAGGGCAGTGCTGCACCAAGGTCACCTCTGAACACCTCAGTCTCATCCTGGGCAACATTCTGAAAATCATCAACAACAACCTGGGCATCGATGAAGCCTCCTGGATGAAGCGCATCGCAGGTACCAATGCCTTTTCTCCCCGGTCCCCAGCCCAGGGCACAAGATAACTGGATTCTCTTTTCATCTCTATTATTAATTCCAAGATGGTTTTGCACAAGCTCTATCCAATATTTAAACCTCCCCATCCCCAACCCAGCTGCTTCACAGTAAAAAGAATTGACATATTCCCCTGAAGAGCTTCCTCGAGCCAATGCTCCTGCCCTACTCCCCTACTCATCCAGGCCCCTCAAATCTCCAGGAAGCCCTTCTTAATCAACTCCACTCAAATCCAATGAACATGGCTTTGTTTGATTTTGGTACTCAAGAATCCCATTTGCTCTTACAGTAATAATTGTCCAGAATTTTCCTGGTAAGTAATCCTGTGTGTTTTCCACTTGTATAAAACTCACTCCCATCTGACCTACACTGCAAGTTCCTTACTGTCACTCTGCATTTGCGTTTCACTTGATGCTTTCTAAGACACCCTCATGCAGCCTCACAGTAGGGGCACTTTGGGTTTTTTTCTTTTGTATCCCTCTAAAGTAACTTGCATACAGTCAGCTCTCAATGAATGTTATTAGCCAATTTTCTCTTCCTAAAGCAACTTCAAAAAAAGGACAGGCTTGGAAAATCAATAACTACTTTCCACAGTCAGGAAACCACAAATATTTTGTGTCCTCTGTGTCAAACTACAGTCCAAGGAGATAGAAGCTAAGGCAAAATCACTGCTTTTGATGGACCTGTGATTTAGGTAGTGGAGTCCACCAGTAACATCTTTACCCATATAATCTCCTGGATCATGAATACAATGGCTAGGCTAAAGGGAACCATTAATCCAACACTGGTATTTACTTTCCTGGACCAAGGAATCGCTGTCCTTCTGCAAGACCACGGAAGAAAAGTTACTGCTTCTTCCTGTCTCACAGATGAACTGAGATCAAAATTATAAATATCAGGCCGGGCGCGGTGGCTCAAGCCTGTAATCCCAGCACTTTGGGAGGCTGAGACGGGCAGATCACGAGGTCAGGAGATCGAGACCATCCTGGCGAACACGGTGAAACCCTGTCTCTACTAAAAAGTACAAAAAAACTAGCTGGGTGAGGTGGCGGGCGCCTGTAGTCCCAGCTACTCGGGAGGCTGAGGCAGGAGAATGGCGTGAACCCGGGAGGTGGAGCTTGCAATGAGCTGAGATTCCGCCACTGCATTCCCGCCTGGGCGACAGAGTGAGACTCCGTCTCAAAAAAATAAATAAATAAATAAATAAATATTTGGGTGCCAATGGCAGCTAGATAATATAAGCCTCTGTGGACTTTTGAATAGAGTTGGTGTTCCTCTATTACCCAGTAGCCCTAAAATATTGTTAACTATAAGGTAATTTTTCAATGAGTTTCACTTGGTAAATCTGAATTAAGGGAAGGAAGGGTTTCAAAAAATCTCCTCCCTTACCTTCCTAGAGGTACACAGAGGGAAAGTGTCACAGCATGAGGGCCACTGATGGAAACTGAAGTTTGGCCTGTTATTCCACAGGGTGAATCTAGATTTCATTCAGACAGGCTACTTATTTCTTGGTGACTAAACAAAGTCAATTTTAAGTAGTAACCCCAAATCACCCACCTAAGGTGTCGCCATTCTGATTACATATCCAGAGCTGAGTTGCTCATTGAAGAAGGCTAAGAAGTCACAACTTCTTGGTTAATGTGTCTCATCAGAGAGTGCCATTGACCTTCTCTTTCTAAAAGTATCTTTTTTATAAAAGTAAAATATAAAGTGATATTTTGAAGAAAATGGCTGGAATGCAAGCTGTTTCCAACTGAAATGCCTTAAGCTAAACACACTTTGAAATACACATGTGAATGCACATTGTCAATGGTTCACAACTCTCAGTCACTAATTTTTACTTAATTACTCTGATCTTTAAAAAAAAAAAAAAGACCAATGGAATGGCATATTGCTCTTTCTCTGATTGCTTGTTTCTGCTTTTCAACTTCTAGTGACCACCCCAGCCTCTTTTTATATATTTATAATTGATACCAGACTTATATCCCTCCCTCGGAGCCCAGAGGAGTCTCCAGGCAGTAGGTTGGCAGGTTTCAAGTCTTGAGGGCTGAGGATGGTAGTAGGATTAATGTGCTTTTAACAACAGATTGTTCTGTAAAATAACCAGAAAGCATATATTGAGTGTGCGCTCTTAGCACAGTACTTGTTGTTAGTAAAAGGCTTCCTTCAGGAAGTTTACAATCTGCTAGTGAGCCAAAAGCAAAAAGAATGGACTATAAAATAATACAAAATAGTCTTTCATGAAGAGCTAAGGGGTGTGGCATAGGCCACGTGTGCATGAGAGGTTCGGGGGAGGCAGGAGCTCCCCATGGCCTGGAAGAGCAGAGCAGGAATATGGACCTTCTCCCATAGTGGCCTCGGTCCCCCATCCCCTGAGGTGGCTCTATGAGAGGGAAGTATCAAGGGGAAGATTGAGGAAGCGAACAAGGGGCAGGTGCCATCCTGAGTTGATGGGATTCCACAGCCCCACCTTTCAATCATGTCTTTCATTTTCATCAATTGCCATAATACGTGAAATGACGGGGAGGCTCTTTGTAAACCCAGTGTATGCACAGCCCATCATCAGCAAAGCCAGGCCCGACCTGCTGAGAAGCCACTTCATCCCAACTCTGGAGAAGCTGAAGAAAAAGGCTGTCAAGACCGTGCAGGAGGAGGAGCAGTTGAGAGCCGATGGCAAAGGGGACACCCAGGAGGCGGAGCTCCTCATCCTGGATGAATTCGCGGTCCTCTGCCGAGATCTCTATGCCTTCTACCCCATGCTGATCCGCTACGTGGACAACAACAGGTACGGAGGAGACCACTAGGAGCCTGTCTGCCCCTCTGTGGGGCTAGTTTAGGCAACGGAATAAAACGGAAAGATGGTGTTGGGTTGTTGACAGCGAGATAAAGGAGACGATAGCCGCCCCCACCGTTCTCCTTCTCAACACCAATGGTTCCTGCTGTAGGAGCTCTGGGCAGTGCTTTCCTGGAGCAACGATTCTGTGTGGTCTGTGCCATGGCCATCCCCTCCATCCTTATGGGCTACCGCAGGTCAGAGGAAGTTGGTCAAATAAAGGTAGCAGTGACCCACTTCTGCCCCTCTGCTGTTCACTCATGTATTCCTTCAACCAGTACTGCCTGACTGTGTGTTAAGCGCTCTTCTAGGCTTTAAGTGACAGGAGTGAATAGAACAGACAAGCTCTCTGGCCTAGGGAGATTTCTTTCTGGGGCTGGGAGAGGTGCATAAACAATAAACAACCCATGTAAGTAAATTATATAGAGTGGGGCAAGGGGAACTAGGAGGGTCAGGGTGGGGTGGAGTTGTGTTTTTACATAGGATGTTACTGAGAAATCCGCACGTGAGCAAAGACCTGAAGTCAGTAAAGTTTGGAACCAGAAAGATCTGGGGCGAGGATGTTGCAGGAAGAGGAAACGTCTGGTGCAGGCCCCAAGAAAAGAATGTGTTTGGGATGTTCAAGGGAACAAAAGGAGGCCAGTGTAGCTGAAGCAGAGGGAGGGGTGGGGAAGAGCAGTAGAGGATGTCAGAGGGGCAACATGGGGCCGAGAGTCCAGGCCTGCGAGGCCACTGTGAGGACTCTGACTTTTACTCTGAGTGAAAGAACAAGCCCCTGGAGATTTTGAGGGAGTCTGTAATGTGATCTGATTCACTCTTTGAGCACTGTAGCAAGGGGTGGAGGCGGTAGGGAAGGAAGAAGACCGGTGGGAGGCTCTCTATGATCCAGGCAAGAGTGGAATGTGATCCATAGAAAATGAAAATGGATTAGCAGTGTCAGGGGTGGGAGAGAATGATGGGGAGGGACTGCTTTATGCTTTTTCTTAAGGACTGGGGTTTCCTTTTGGGGTAATGAAAACATCCTGGAACTGGATAATGATCATAGTTTCACAGCATTGTGAATGTACTAAACATCACTGATTGCAAATTTTATGTTATATGCATTCTGCCAGGTTTTATTTTATATATATATATATAATATATAATATATATAAATATATATAAAAAATATATTTTTTTTTGAGATGGAGTCTTGCTCTGTCACCCAGGCTGGCATGCAGTGGCATGATCTTGGCTCACTGTAACCTCTACCTCCTGGGCTCATGTGATTCTCCCGCTTCAGCCTCCTGAGTAGCTGGGATTACAGGTGTGTGCCACCATGCCTGGCTAATTTTTTGGTATTTTAGTAGAAATGGGATTTTACCATGTTGCCCAGGGTGGTTTCGAACTCCTGAGCTCAGGCAGTCTGCCCCCCTCGGCTTCCCCAAAGTGTTGGGATTACAGGCGTGAGCCACCACACCTGGCCCTCTTTTTTTTCTTTTCTTTTCTTTTCTTTTTTTTTTAAGTTGATGGTGACTGAGGCCAGGATGGTAGCAGTGAAGGTTGCCAGACGTTATCAGATTCTGGGTCTGTTTTGACGGTAGAGCCCTTGGAATTTCCAAATTGGGAATGAGAGAAAAGAGAAGAGTCAAAAATGATTCCAGGAGTTTTGACTGAGTACATGGAAGAATGGCCTTTTCAGCAATTGAGGAAGACTGTGGATACATCAGATTTGGCCAAGGTTGGAGTGAGGTTGTTGAGGGGAGGATCAGGAGATCACTTTCAGACATGTTGAATTTAGTTGCCTATTCAATAGAAAAGTGAAAATGTTGAATGGGTAATTGCATATAAGATCCAGAGTTCAGGGGAGAGGTCTGGTGTAGACATACGCATTTTGGAGTAATCGATACATTTAAGGACTGTGAGACTAGATGAGATAAGTAAAGGATTGAGGAAGAGACAGAAGAGTTCCTCCGTACTAAGAGGTCAGGCAGAAGAAGAAGAAGAGCAAATGAGACTGAGAGGGAGAAACCAACAAGACAGTAGGAAAGCCAACAGAATGTTGTATCCTGGGTGCCAACTTCACAAAGAGCTTCCAGAAGGAAAGAATGACCAACTGTTTCGAATGCTCCTGGTAAATAAGATGAGAACTGAGACTGGGCATTATATGAAGCAGCTCATTAGTTATTGGTGACTTTGACAAGAGCAGTGTCTGTGAAAAGTATTGAAAATAAAAAGCCTCTTTGGGATGGGTTAAAGAAATGAGAGAAAAGGACTTGGATCCAGCAATGCAGGCAACTTGTTCAAGTTTTACTCTAAAAGAGAACAGAGAAATGAGACACTAGCTAGAGGCAGACGGGTGGTCAAGAGAGGAGCTGTTAACATAGGAAACTCGTCAGGTTGTTTCTTCACCAATGGGAAGGATCCAGTAGAGACGGGGGCTATGATCATGTAAGAGAGAGACAATTTCTAAGGCAATGCCCTTGAGCAGGCAAAAGGTCAGCCTTAGGAAGTTCATCCACAGCAACAGACAGGAGGGCAGAGACTGTGGGTGCTGATGCACACACACACACACACACACCCCCCTACATTCAGAGAGAGAGGTCTTTTGGGGTCCTTTTCTGATTGCTTTTATTTTCTCAGTAAAGTAGGAAGCAAGATCATCAGTTGGGGATGAAGATGGGGAAAGGTGCATAGAGGTTTGAAGAGTGAAGAGAAGGTATGAGGTGGTTTCCAGGGAGAGTGGAAGAGTCGATGGACCAGGGAAATGCAAGGTGATTACCAGGCAGCATTAAGAGATCTCTGGTCATGAATTTACAGTAGGACCCATTAGCAGGTTGTCTTTTTCTCCAGCCAAATTCAGCTGTCAGATATCAACCAAGAATAGGAAGTAAGTTGCATTTAATGAGAGGTGAGGTTTTGCAAAGTGAGTATGACAAAAACAGGTTAGGGAGTTAAGGGTGTATGTAAGGGGGTAATTATAAAGATTTACCATGGAATTTAAGCCGGATGATGAGGAGGACAGAACGTAGAAAGCCTAATGTGCATGAACAGACAAAGGATCAAAGCATTTTTGGGGAGTAGGTACTAGATAGGAGGAAGGTGGTGGTCAGAGAAGTGAAATGCATGGATTTAAGATTATGGGGTTAGGGGAGGTTACAGTTATTAGTAATGACCATGGGATTGCATACTGAGGTAGGTGGAGGGCGAGACCCTTAGAGAAGAAATCAACAGACGAAAAGGCCATGGAGCTGGAAAATCATAAACACATAGATTGAAGTCACTGAGAATGAAGACCGGTGACATGCTGAGATGAATATTAGTGAGATATGTGCTAAAAGCATGGATAAAGGAAGGAGAATGGCTCGAATTAGTGGCCACCTTGGTATGAGATGAAATTCAAAACTGGAGACTTATGGAGACGCTTCATGGTGCGTGTCTCTGTTCTGACATTTGAGCACCATTTAGAGAGGAGAGGTGGAAAACAGCACAATATAATGAACTTATCCAAACCTGCTGCTCCCTATTCTCAAAGCCTCTTCTCCCAACCTGAGTCCTTCAGGAGGGTCACCCAGAATCCTCATTCTCTCCCTATCCCTTGCCTTCAGCCCTTCACACTGACTCTGTGCACCTTCCCTTCTCTCCCATTAGTCAGTCCCCTGGGGTGGTGGCCATATGCTGTGCTGGACAGGCTGCGTATCCCAGCTCACCATCTTCACTCCTATTTTACAGAACTTCAAAGGTTGAAAGTGTCTAATGTCATCATTAGGAAAATTAATTCATGTCATAAGAGAAATTTGTAATGTAAGTCACTCCCCAATGTTCATTTGGTGCACAGAATTTAGCTGAGTCAAAATAAACAAACAACAATTATATGAGAAATGTGAAGGCTTGTGGGAATATAAGTCTGCAAAATCATAAAGCTATTGATAGGGTGAACACAGACATTTTCATTGTATCTTATGGTATGATCCTTACCCTATTTGTGGGTTTTGTTGCTTTTTGCCCTGCAACCAAATATGTGTCAGTTGTCCAAGTCCATTCTCCAGTTCTCCAGCACCAATTGGGTATCCAACAATCCAATTTAATTCTGACAGTAACTATGCAGAGTTAGTGCAGATCCCACAGGTTAAGGGCTCAGTTCTGCAAGACTGTTCCATTTCAGACACCAGCCACAAATGAGTTGCCCAGGCTACTTACACTTCTGCCCAACGAACTGCAAATCCCATGGTTCTCATGACCTGGTTTGATAATTCACTCAAATCTGATAATTCACTGGAATAGCTTATAGAACTCAGGAAAGCACATTAACAATTACAGGCTTGTTAGAAAAGAATCAACTCAGGAACGTTCAAATGGAAGAGACGCATAGGGAAATGTATGGGCGTAGGGGAGGGCAGAACCTCTGTGTCCACCCTGGCACACACCACCCTCCCAGCCCATCGATGTGTTTACCAACCTGTAGGCTCCCTGCATCTCATCGTACGAGCTTTTATGTAAGTTTCATTGATAAATCATTGGCCATTGGTGATTGAGATTGAACTCAATCTTCAGCACCTCCTCTCTCCCCAGAGGTAGGGAGTGAGGCTGAAAGTTCCAACCCTCTAACCACGTGCTTGGTGTTTCTAGCAACCAGTGCCATCCTGAAGCTACCTAGCTCTTCCCCACTCGAGGGTCACTTCATGAGCATAAACCCAGGCATGGTCAAAGGTGCTCGTTATATATAACAAAAGAAACTCCTATTACTCAGGAAATTCCACAAGTTCTAGTAGCTCTGTGCCAGGAAACAGAGGCAAAGACTAATACATATTTTTGTTATACCATACCCTTCTGAAATGTAAAACCCTAAAATACAAATTTGAAAATGTTTAATTTTAAGGTACCCATTATAGATATTGAAGGGATGCAGAAATATTTGGGGGAACATTGGTAACTTTTGAGTGGTAACCCATTCTGCTACAGGCAAGAAATGGGCCTGGATATACTCATTTTAGCATTTATTTTCATTTATTTTATGAGGCAAATTGTACTTACTATTTAAAATAACCTAATTAAGATTACTTATATTTAGCCTTCCAATAGAAACACTTTACAACACCTTACACACACACACACACTCTCTCTCTCTGTCTCTCTCTCTTTCTCTCTCTCTCTATATATATATAAAATCTTTTCTTTCCTTACCTATCTATGGGAAATTGTAGTCATTTTCACACAAAAAAAAACCCTGCTTTTTTGAGGGTCATTTTAGTCATTTCCCCATCATAATAATGTTAGCAGTGTAGAGAAGGAAATTGCCAGAATTTGAAGTGAAAAATAAAAGTAGAGTAAAGTTGCTCCTGGAATAGCTCTTTAATTGCATTTGTCACTACTGATGATCAAGACTCAAGACAGAGTATGTTATACTTATGCAGTGTTTGACAGTTGCTAAAAATGGCAATGTCAGAGAGTCTTTGAGATCATCATTAATTCATTCATCCCCACTTTTCAATCTGTTCTTCCCAGAGCATCACGGTCATATGAGCCATGCTGAGAAATACAGCCTTCCAACATGAGTGCCTTTACTTTCTTCAGGTCCTCTCTTCATCCAAAACATTAGCTGGCTTTGAATTACGGAATTGTGGCCTTGGCAGGGTTGTTAGAGGTCACCTCATCTTACCTCCCAGTGGATGGAGAAATACCCCTTCCTTTTCCCTATCGTGACTTTCTGCCTCTGGTTATTGGGAAAAGTGGAGGGCAGAAGACGAGAGGGACAGCATTGCCATGCATGCAGTCCCATTCTGGTTTCAGACGGTTCAAACCATTTGAGCTCAGAGGATAACTCCTACCTATCAGCTCTAATTTTACTCTCCAGAACCACACAAAATTCCTCTAATCCCTCTTGTGGCAGCTCTTTAAATATGTAACAGAGCCATCTTGGGCTTTCCTCTTCCCTGCTTTTTCTTGTCATATTAAACCTTTGTGCTCCTTTCTGCCCTGCCACAGCAGTGTGTGAGTTTCTTTGGTGTCTGGAATACTCTTCTGAAGAGCGGCTTCTGTTGATCAGTGTCCAACCTGAAGCTGACCCAGAATAAGCAAGAACCAGTTGTGGTATACTCAGTGGGGGGCACATAAGTGCTTTGCTTCCTCATGCCAGGAGATAAAAGTCAAGATGTATTAAGTCTCTCTCTTTTTTTTTTTTTTTTAAGACAGAGTCTCACTCTATTGCCCAGGCTGGAGTGCAGTGGCATGATCTTGGCTCACTGTAACCTCTGCCTCCCAGGTTCAAGAGATTCTCCTGCTTCAGGCTTCTGAGTAGCTGGGACTATAGGTACACACCACCATGCCTGGCTAATTTTTTTGTATTTTTAGTAGAGACAGGGTTTCACCATGTTGGTCAGGCTGGTCTTGAACTCCTGACCTCAGGTGATCCGCCTGCCTCTGCCTCCCAAAGTGCTGGGATTACAGGAGTGAGCCACCGCACCTGGCCTAAACAAGTCTCTCTCTCTAAAAGGCAATCATTTTCCTAGGCCCCTTCCTGGGAGTCAGAAATATTTGGAACTTAGCATTGAACTTTAAATAGTGAGATTTTTGGTGAAAACCTCTCTCTCAAATTGTTGAAGGGAGTTAGAGTAAATCCCATGCAGCAGCTACCTCAGGCTTGGGCCTCTGGGGGAGGCTTTGGAACAAAGCTGAAAAAAGCTCTTACCTCCAAAGTAGCCATGCTGACTGTGAACACAGGAGCGTGGCTTTATTTTCTTTCAAACCCTGATCATTTGTCCGTTGTTTTTGTTTTGTTTTGTTTTTGTTTGGTTGGTTTTTTTGGGGGCGGGGACAAAGTCTCGCTCTGTCGCCCAGGCGCGATCTCGGCTCACTGCAACCTCCACCTCCCGGGTTCAAGTGATTCTCCTGCCTCAGCCTCCCGAGTAGCTGGGATTACAGGCATGCGTCACTACGCCTGGCTAATTTTGTGTTTTTAGTAGAGACGGGGTTTTGCCATGTTGGTCAGGCTGGTCTTGAAGTCCTGACCTCAGGTGATCCACCCGCCTCGGCCTCCCAAAGTGCTGGGATTATAGGCCTGAGCCACTGCGCCTGGCCCCATTTGTCTTTTTGAAAATGAAAGTCTAAGTCTCCATACTCCTGCCACCATCCAGGATTCTGTTCCTATGCTTCTTGTTTTTTTCTGCGACTGTGCTCAGTTATTTCATCCACTTGGGTTGCTGCTGCTGCTGCTTTGGTGGTTGTTATAAAGTTAAGGGGTACAAGTATAGTTTTGTTACATAGATACATTGCTTAGTGGCAAAGTCTGGACTTTTAGTGTAACCATCACCCAATATGAAAACCTCTCTGGAAAATAGTATGGAAATTTCTCAAAGAACTAAAAATAGAACTACTGTTCAATCCAGCAGTCTCGCTGCTAGGTATCTACCCAAAGGAAAAGAAATCATTATATCGAGTAGATATTTGCACTCATATGTTTATTGCAGCACTATTCACAACAGCAGAGAGATGATATCAACCCAAGCATCCATCAATGGATGCCTGCATTTAAAAAAAAGTGGGATACGCATACACGCACACAGTGGAATACTGTTTAGTGATTAAAAAGAATGAAAGCGTGTCTTTTGTAGTAATGTGGATGGATTGGAGGCCATTATCTTAAATGAGGCAACTCAGAAACAAAATCAAATACCACATGTTCTCACTTAGTGGGAGCTGAATAATGTGTCCACATGGACATAGAGTGTAGAATAATAGACACTGGAGATTCAGAAGGGTTGGATGGAGCTGAGGGATGAGAAATTACTTAATGAGGACAATGTACCTTATTCGAGGGATATGGCAGACTCTCTGATGGTTACCTCTAAACCTAGCCGCCTTCTCTGCCTACAGCCTTGAGTTTTCCAATTGCCTTTTGGCAAGCAGTGCGGATGTTAAAAGAGACCCACAGATCAGCTAGGTATCTACAAGAAAAGCGACTAAATATTGACAGAGATGGTGGATCCCATAGGAGACTGGGATCAAGCAGGAGAAGCACCTTGTTGCATTAATTGGGGGCAGAGAGGGTATGAGTGAATATGAAAAGCTGGTTCAGGATCTTCCGTGCTCCCACAAATACCTTCCTTGACTTGTGTGCCTAGGGAAAACCTTTAATGAGATGTTTTTCATTGCACTTATCACTCTGAACTTGAAGAAAGAATCTCAGTCGAGATAAAGAGCAAATATCTGCCTCTTAGAAGAGGGGTGGCCAAAGAAAAATATGTTCAGCTGAAACTGCATTCTCACACGAAGGCAAGAAGATGAAAATCCTCTTCCTTCTCCCACCAGGAAACCACAGTTACTCAAGAGTTTGTTCCTGACGCTCTTGCTCCTCACAGCCCCTGTGGCTGTGCTTTTCCTTGGCTAGATAGGATATGACCCTCACCTTTTCCCACTGAAGGCGTCTCGAAAACCTATGAAGCTCATTTAAACCAAAACACTAAGGAGTGAACAGCTGGTAGTTCTGATAAAATTTGACATTTGACCCTGAAAAATCAATAGGAAAGAAATCAGAAAGCATTGCCAACTTCAAGCCTCAAGTTTGAATTGCATTTGGCTGCTTATAATGGAGAATTGGCTATAGTGGCTTAAACAAATGAGAAATTTAATCTCACACAGAAAAGAAGTCCAAAGATAGCTCAGCTAGGGCCAATATTGCTCCTCGTTAGAAAGCCTCATTCCTTTGTCTTTATGTATTTATTTATTTATTTTTCGAGACCGAGTCTTGCTCTGTGGCCCAGGCTGGAGTGCAATGGCACAATCTCGGTGCTCGCTGCAACCTCTGCCTCCCGGGCTCAAGCGACTCTCCTGCCTCAGCCTCCTGAGTAGCTGGGATTACAGGTGCCCACCACCTTGCCCAGCTAATTTTTGTATTTTTTTTTTTTTAGTAGAGACAGGGTTTCACCACATTGGCCGGGCTGGTCTGGAACTCCTGACCTCAAGTAATCCACCCGCCTCAGCCTCTCAAAGTGCTGGGATTACAGGTGTGAGCCACCATGCCCAGCCTCATTTCTTTGTCTTTATATCCTCAACATTGCCTTCCATCTTTGAAGTTACTTTATGATATAATAAGCCAATTAGAGTTCCATCCATCATATTTTCATTCCAGACAGGAAGTAGGAAATCAACAGGAGAAAGGCAAAAGGCACCTTCAGCTATCTGATCCCTTCCTAGAGATTTATTTCCAGGAGGCCCATCCAACAATTTCTGCATTCATCGTATTGATCAGAACTTAGTTACATAGCTGTAGCTCAAGAGAAGCTGGGTAATGTGATCTTTAGCAGGGCACAGTGCCACCCTGAACAAAATGGGGTTTGTTACTATGGAAGAAGAGGAGAATGAGTATTGGGCAGACAACCAGCAATGCCAGCTATATAAAGGAGAGGCTGCTTGAATCTGAAAACAAGAGAGATTAGATAAGAATGTCCCTGAGACTGGAACCAAGGGCAGTAAGGAATTCAGGAGATAAGAGAAGGATCCCAAAGTGATCTTGGCCTCATGAGTCTTTATATTTCTTAGCCTGGTGCTCCTCACGAATGGGTAGGAGGTACAGGCTACCCACAATTCAGTCTGTTGTCCTAGAGCTTAGGGAACTGGCTTTTGGTAGCTGTTACCCTACATGGGGCAAGAGGCATCAGGTTTTTCAGACCATTTTGAGATGCAAATTTTTTTTACCTTAAGAAAGACAATAGTTTAACTTGTGTCACTCTGATATTGCGATATAATAAATATGTATTTGCTCTTCATCCCTGCTTCCTGGCACAGAGCTCCTAAAACTCATGGAATTTCCTGAGGGAAAGGGGTGAAAGGAGCATCTTCTGTTATTCATAATAAGCCCCTTTCGACCATACCTGAGTTTATTCTAATGAGGTGACTTTTGGAGAATGGAGACTGGCTGCCAGATGTACCAACTCTGCAGTTAGAGGGTTGGGACTTTGAGCCCCACCACCATTTACCCTCCCCTAACCTCTGGGGAGAGGAGAGGGGCTGCATATTGAGTTTAATAACCAGTGGCCAGTGGTTTCACCAATCATGCCTAGATAATGGAGCCACCACAGAACAAAACCCTAAGCTATGGGGTTTGGAGACGTCCATGTTGCTGAACACACGAAGGTAATGGGAAGGTGGTGTGTCTGGAGAAGGCATGAAAGCTCCCTGCCTCTTCCCCCATACCTTGCCCTATACATTTTTTTCATTCGGCTATTCCTTGGTTGTGTCCTTTATAATAAACTGGTAATAGTAAATCCAGTATTTTCCTGAGTTCTGTGAGCTGCTCTAGCAAATTATTGAACCCAGTGAAGGGGTTGGTTGTAGCCAATTGGTCAGAAGTACAGGTCACAACCTGGGACTTGAGACCGGCATATGAAGTGAGGGGCAGGCTTGTGGGTCTGAGCCCTTAGCCTGTGGGGTCTGCACTAACTCCAGGTAGTTAGTGTCATATTTGAAGTGTAGGTCATTCAGTCAGTGTCTGAAGAGTTGAAGAATTGTTTTATGTGAGAAAAACCCCACGTTTGATGTCAGAAGTGCTGAGCAGAGGAACAGTGGGGTTTTTTTTGTGTGTTTGTTTCAGTTAGTTTCATGTCTCTGTAGACATTTGAAAATGGCAACTTACCCAGCCCTTGGAAGTATAATTTAATTTGAATATGTAAGCTACTTCACTGCAAGACAGCTTATAGAAACGACTGAATTCCTGAAACTGCAGTTCAGCCTTCTTGGTGCTACTGCAAAATATCTTAACTAGTCTATTTTTTTTTTTTATGAATAATGCTTATTTATAGGGAATCTTCAAACTATTTTAGAGGGCATAGATAAGGATAATTGATCTCTGCTTATACACTTCAAATCACAGTGAAAAACATACTATCTTACAAAATTTCATTGATAAAACGGGCTTTAAAGGAAAAGGGGTGGGACGTGAACTGTTGAGAGTGCTCAGAATTTCAGAGGTTTGACGATGACAAATGTCAAGGACAAGGTTAGATGTCATAGCGACCAAGACTTGCCTACCTTTGCTAGCCTTATATATTAAGGGAAGTATCTCCCAAAACTTAGAGCTTTACCTTAATCTACTAATCAGTTTAAAGAAAAAACATAACCTACTTTTGACCATTTTGAAATGTTGATATCTGACATTAGTTTGCTAAGGTAATTCTTGAATCCTTTGGCAGATGGAAATAATTATCGTAGATCCTTCAAGAAATCTACTGTCATTATGTGCCTATATCTAAATGTTTAAGGAATATATTGCTATTTAGTCTCCCTGATTATTGTTTTCATATGAGAAGGCGGTATGATCTGGATAAATGCTTGTCGCCAGTGTTGGTATAATTTTTAGGGTGTGAATACTTTAATCCCTACTGATTTTCAAATGCCTATTCCTTTACTTTTGGACCCAGATCTAACTGGCTGAAAAGCCCTGATGCTGATTCTGACCAGCTCTTCCGCATGGTGGCAGAAGTCTTCATCCTGTGGTGTAAATCTCACGTAAGAACACATTTGGGCCCTGGGTTTAGAATGGCTGTGAAAGCTGCAGACCTTGGAAAACTGTTGATGATAAAAAGTCAAACGCTGTAAAATATTCGAAGAGATGTATTCTGAGCCATGTGTGAGGACCATGACCCATGACCCTGCTTCAGGAGGTCCTGAGAACATGCGCCCAAGGTGGTTGGGTTACAGCTTGACTTTATACACTTCAGCGGGACAGAAGTTACTGACAGAGGTGTAAATCAATAAATGTAAAGTATACCTTGGTTCAGCCCGGAAAGGCAAGACATCTTAACAGGAGTAGGTAGTGGGCGTCCGGGTCATAGGTGGATTCAAAGATTTTCTGATTGACAGTTGTCAATCAGAAAGAGTTATTATCTAAAAACCTGGAATCAATAGAAACAGTATCTGAGTTAAGACAAAAGATTGTGGAGACCAACATTCTTATTATGTAGATGAAGTCTCCTGCGTGGCCACCCATAGAGACAACAGCTGACAAATGTTTCATATTCAGACATTTCCAAGGTGCTAGACTCTCATTTAATCTCTTGAAGATCAGGAAAAGACCTGGAAAGGGAAGGGTATTCTTTATAGAATGTGAATTTTCCCCACAGGAGAGACAGCTATGCAGAGCGTTTTCAAAATATGTCAAATAAATATATTTTGGGGTAAAATATTTTTATTTCCTTCAGGGCCTGCTCTCTGTCTTGTGATGCTATACTAGAGTCAGGTTGGAATTTGGTGTCTTATTGCTACCAAGAGTATTCTGTCAGTCTTAAGATCTCTATTTTAATGTTAATGCTGGTCATATGCCTAAAATCTAAAAGGGAGAGGGTATAGTGAGACATGCCTGACCCCCTCTTCCCATCACAGATGAATCAGGTGTCTTTGGAATCACCTTGGCTGAGAGGAGGGGTCTATTCAATTACATGGGGAGCTTAGAATCTTATTTTTGGTTTACAGAACTTTCTTGTAATGTTTGCTTTTTCAATTATTTCCCACTTAGAACTTCAAGAGGGAAGAGCAAAATTTTGTGATTCAGAATGAAATTAATAATTTGGCATTTTTAACTGGAGACAGCAAAAGCAAGATGTCAAAAGTAAGTCCTTAGAAATCAATTCCAAAAACTCTTCAACCTTAACCTCAGCCATGACTTGGATCTATTTCATATTTTCTGGGTATTAACACTGTACTGCATTTAGGTCAAACTATATAACCAACAGTCTCTGCTGCTGTTTCTTTGAGAACGAGCCAGAAGAAACTGCTCTCAAATAAGCGTGGTCATCACATTTTATGAATAAATAGCTGCTTGTATGTCAAAAAGCTTAAGTTTCACGACTTGCCTAAGGCATTTGAGAGGTCTCCAAAACAAAAGCTGCTGTTAGTGGTTTTAAAATAGAACTACTTCCTGTGTAGTGAGGGTACAGAAATACACATGCCTAGAGCCACCTTTTGATAGCTAGGAAAAAATTACCTTGCTTTGTAGATTGTGACAGCACGTACTCTTACATCATGCTTGTTTTCCTCCTATCTGTAATATTCAATACCTGTTGTATTTCAGCTGTGTTTATCTCTTAATGCCTTCTGTTTCTTTTTCATGACAGTTGTACTCAGAAAGCCAAACATTTGTCCATTTCCTTAAGGAAATGTTTGAGAAAGGGCATATCAGACCTCTGTCTGAAGAAGGAGTAACCTAGAGAGAGAGCATAGCAGGAATACAAGCGGTACAACTTAGCCTCCCAGCTCCTCTTACGTCAGCTCTGCACACGGAGGCTTCTTTATTTTGATTTAAGAGACTTCTCAGACATACTCCAAGTGTACATTCAAAATCAAAGCCTACTTAAATGTGATGTTTCTTACCCTTGACTCTGTATCCCCGAGAAATGTGCCTCAATGAGGGTTGATTTTATATGTCAAGTATGAGTGACATGTAATACCTGAGATGTGCATCTCTCTCATTGCTGGTACAGTGCTGCCCTTGAGGAACATCAAGGTGGAGTGTGCATGGGGACCCTCAGAAGTAAAAGTCAGCTCTGGAAAGATGAGAATCATGGGTTTGTAACAAAGCCCTTGGGCATCTTTCCAAATAACCATTTGGGATGGAGGTCTCATATATAAGCTGCAGACAAGGGGCTGGTATGACACCGAAAACGAAAACTTTAGCACCTGGAGCTCCAGCAAGCATAGCTAACTCTGGTCAGTTGCAATCATTCTGAGCTTTCTGTTGCCTTTATTTATGTTGGCACATTTCTTCCAACATGCAGAAGTTGACTGTTAGAGTTTATAATATACTCTATACACTTTTAGTATGCATTACTTGATAAAGTTTGACAGACAAAATTACGTACACACAAAATAGAGCAATCATCTTCATGAGGAATCTTTGCTGCATAGGGATCCTTTGTACTTTAGTTTTATTTGATTTTCCAAAATTCATTTTGCATTTGTCTTTTGGTAAACACATCTACTGTCATATGATGTAGATGAGGTTGGGTTTTTTCACATCCACCTTTCTGGGAGAGCTAGCTTATCTTAAGTTGCCTCTGCAGGTCTTCTTACAGGTATCACAGCCTCTTCTTTGACTCACCTACCTACAGAAAGTCAATAAATCCCAGACAGATTCCATACTATCTTTTTTTTTTTTTTTTTTTAATTTTTTGAGATGGAGTCTCACTCTGTTGCCCAACTGGAGTGCAGTGGCATGATCTCAGCTCTCTGTGACCTCCGCCTCCCAGGTTCAAGCAATTCTCCTGCCTCAGCCTCCCAAATAGTTGGAGCTACAGGCACATGTCACCACACCCGACTAATTTTTGTATTTTTAGTAGAGATGTGGAGTTTCGCCATGTTGGCCAGGCTGGTCTCGAACTCCTGACCTCAAGTGATCCACCTGCCTTGTCCTCTCAGAGTGCTGGGATTACAGGCATGAGCCACAGCTCCTGGCCCGATCTTCAAATTGGGGTAGATTCAATGGCTCAGGACTGAACCAGATTGTCAGGGAACGATCCTAAAGGAATGGAAATGACTCTGATACCAGGACTTGGATCCTGGATGAGCAGAAATGGCAAAGACATCTCAAACCTCTGGTAATGAATGAATGCTGAAGGTCCTTGGGTTTACATTTGGAAAAAGATGAGGTAACAGAAAATGGCATTTCAAAACCCACCTACTAACAAACTAACCTGACATTTTGTTCATTCACATCACCGAATGAGGAAAAGGGGGTGTTTGTTTCTTGACAAAGGATGGTCATTTTCAGAAGGTGGGCCTCTTCCTTGCTGGTCCGGTTAGTCTGTAGAGGCAAAGTCTTTTGTTTCATTTCTATTGTTATCATATGCCAATTATTTCTGAGCCAGATGGGATAGGGTCAAAATTACAATGTAATGAATGGAAGAGAGGACACTCCCTAGATGTTGAATACTATTTGCCATGGTCCTCAGGGTAACAAGTGTTCATGTTGTTCCTGTTGCCTGAGTTGGACACAGTGTAGTGGTAAATACACCAGAACGTGAAAGGAAGCTAAGTCTTCCCCCGGCCCAGCTGTTGGCTGGAGCTACACCTTGCATCATTCACTTAACTCCTCTGGGTCCCAGTTTTCCAATCTGCAGAATGGGGTTGAGCTCACTACCTGACTTCTCCCAGCTCTACTAAGATGTTCTGATTTAAAGTCAGTTTCAACAGTATCTCTAGGATAGAATAATATTTGAGAAATGTAGTACATTATTTCAGACAGAGAGATACCATGCCTCCAATAAGCAGTAACTCATAGCCATTTCTGGTATTTTTTGGATGTCGAACTACATACTGAGGGGTTAGGGGAGGAATATTCTTCCTCATCAGTTGACTCCCTATTGCATCTGCCTTCCCGCAATTAGATGTTCTCTCTACTACCTAATCTGAACAGTGACCTGTATTTGCTTTTATCTCCACTCTTAACTGAATTCTGGTGTTGTAAAAATGAAGTTAGCCTCAGTGCATATGGCAGGCTTTGTGGAGCTATGTGTATGTGAATGCCCTGTGCCACACACACCACATATGCCATTGTGAATGGAAAGGCAGTGGAGAAAATATACAGTGAGCCTCGCTGTTACTGCTTGATGTGTCGAAGGTCAGTTCAAAGATAACGTTATTTTTCTGGGGCAGTCAAAGCAGATTTTGCTTGTGAGAGCTCATGGTATATTTTGTGTATATAACACCAGTTTGCGAATGTATGTTAAGCTAAATGTAACTAAGCTGAGCAGGTGTTTTTTGTTTGGTTTTGAAACTTCTTTTGTTTCTGGAAAAATGACAGCAGCTTCCTCGGAAGGGAATGGTAAGTTAGAATGTGTTCAGCCCAAGAAATGCCAATTCCTTGACCAAGGTTATAAACAATAAAATAAAAAAAAGTGTCGTGATGCAGGAAATATTAGAGTGCCTCATAGTTCAGAGCCACTCCACTCTGTGAAGTGTGATTTCAGTGGATCGAAAAAGGACAGGAAATACTTTAGAAGCTATCTTTGAGTTTTTCAAGGGCATTCACACTTACATGTGTGAGTGAATTTTCTTGCTCATTCTCCCTCTTTCATTCCCTCCCCTACCACTTTTCTCTTTTTTTTTTTTTTGAGACGGAGTCTCGCTCTGTCGCCCAGGCTGGAGTGCAGTGGCGCCATCTCGGCTCACTGCAAGCTTTGCCTCCCGGGTTCACGCCATTCTCCTGCCTCAGCCTCCTGAGTAGCTGGGACTACAGGCGCCCGCCACCTCGCCCGGCTAATTTTTTGTATTTTTAGTAGAGACGGGGTTTCACCGTGTTAGCCAGGATGGTCTCAATCTCCTGACCTCATGATCTGCCCACCTCGGCCTCCCAAAGTGCTGGGATTACAGGCGTGAGCCACCGCACCCGGCCTTCCCTTTTGTTTTTATTCCCTTTGTTCTTGCACTTCTGCTGTGTACTCACAGGCATGTGTGCATACTCTGTCTCTCTCTCATAAACATGCACACGGGAACACACACTCATCCTCTTCCTCTCCCCTCCCCCCCCATTTCAGCCTTCCCCTTTTCTCCCCCCCCCCATTTCAGCCTTCCCCTTTTCTCCCCCCTTCCCCTCCCTTCTCTCCACCTCTGCCTCTTTCCACCATTTCTTCCTTCCCTCCTGCCCTCCTCTCCTCCTCTCACTCTATCTCTTGCTTCTCATTCTCAGACTGACTGACAGAAAGTCTTCTTTTCCTCTGTCTAATGTTGGGTTGACTTGTCATTGCTTCAGTTACCTTCTCAGTGGGACAAGAGCTTCCCATGGCCCGGGCTTGCCTTTGTTCAGAATTCTGCCTGACACCAGCTCTCCCTGTGCCGTCCCCTTGTGATGTGTCCCCAAAGTCACTTACCCCACAAAAGCCTGTGTCTGTCTTTTAAGTTCTACACACAAAATCAACTGTCTGATTATAAGCTAACTACTGGTGATAGTTTATGATGTAAGCGTGGGGAGATGAAACAATTTTGAAGGTATAGGAATCTGTAAATTCCTATTAAGAAAATAAAACATGGGCCGGTGTGGTGGCTCATACCTGTAATCCCAGTACTTTAGGAAGCTAAGGAGGGAGGATCACTTGAGGCCAAGACTTCAGTAAGAGCCTGGGCAACATAGTGAAACCCTGTCTCTTAAGAAAAAAAAAAGGAAGAAAGTGAAAGAAAATAAAATGTTTCTACCACCAATTTTTTAAAAGCATTTCATTAGAAAATTGCAGTGAGTTAACTAATCTTAGCAATATGTGACAGAACAAATAAAATTAGAATCTGTAGCCCCAACCAAAGGTATGTTTAAAGGTTGTAGCACAAGAAGGGAAATGCTGCATCTTTTAGGTTTTTTGGTGATCATGAATTACTTTGGCTATTCCTGGAGTACTTTCTGTTAATAAATCTTCCTTTTTGTTTTCTTTTCTTTTTTTTTTTTTTTTTAAAGACACGGTGTCCCTCTGTTGCCCAGTCTGGAGTGCAGTGGTGTGATCGTAGCTCACTGCAACCTCGAACTCTTGAGCTCAAGTGATCCTCCTGCCTCAGCATCCCTAGTAGCTGGGACTATAGCACACACCACCACACCCAGCTGAATTTTTTTTTTTTTTTTTTTTTTTTTTTTTTTTTTTGGTAAAGACAGTGGCTGTGTTGCCCAGGCTGGTCTCAAATTCCTAGCTTCAAGTGATCTTCCCACCTCGGCCTCCCAAAATTCTGGGATTACAGGCATGAGCTAGTGTGTCTGGCCTACGCTACCTTCTTTTAACATAAGCGAAAGCATTGCCCCTTAGCTCAGTTCTCCCCTCTCTGTAGCCACAGATGCACTGGACTTGCTAATGTGCTGGGTAGAAGGAAGAAAGAAAATTGGGCTCTTTGGTTACGTGACCGATTGTCTATAGCCCACCCAGCTGAAAGGAGGGAGGTAGAAGGGCAGAGACTTCAGATTTGGCCACCTACAAGAACACTCTAGATCTAAAGACCAGCCTGGGTTGGGTCTGAGTGCCACACACTCTGGAAGGCTGCTTCTGGGTTGACCGTACCTGAGAAGTAGATTGCTTGGTCTGGATGTAAGTCCTTTGACCAAATTAACCTCCATCCTAACCTCCCACTCGCTCTTCATGCCATGCTCAACTGGCTTCCAGAAGCATTGAGTTTCTGTTGTGTTGGCTGAGAAATGGGGGCTGAGAAGCTGTAACTAACATATAGCGCCTTATGTCTTAGAGCCCTGCTTTTACTGACTGACTCTTCTCCTTGTTTCTTTTCTTTTGTCTTTCCACACAGGCCATGCAAGTAAAGGTACAGGTCAAATGCATGACGTGTCTTTTCTGTCCTAGTATTAGAGATGCCAGGCTCTGGCCCCCTCTGCACTGTGATCACCATGGGGGTGGTACAGAATGGATTTTCCCGCCTGGAGGTCCCCCAGGCCTGCTCCAGGGAAGACAACTGCCTGTCAAAGAGTGAATGTAGGCCTACCCACCCTTGGAATGGGGAAGCCTGGGAAGCCAGCCAAGCCTCACCCTAACCGAGGTCTCCTTGCTATCTCTGCTCCCTTCTCCAGCTGCCCTCTCGGCAGCCACCACACTAACAGAGATAGGGATGACTGACAGGGCTTGAGAACCCACGACTCCTCATGGTGCTACCCAGGGTCAGAGTCCTATTTTTTATTAGTGGTCTCAGCCCTTTCACACTGTAGATGTCCTGCCTCCTGTATAAGGCTCCCATGATTCAAAGAGAGTCTTCCAAAGACTACCCTGAGAGAATTTCCCAGTTACAGTTTCAGGTTATAACTGAACATTTTCTCTTCCTCTTAATTAATGTGTGTCAGAGCTGCCATTCTCCCAAACCCTCCGCTCTACACTAGGCAGTGAAGAAGTGGAGATGCACAGGAACCAGGGCACATGCAGCTCTTAGTTAGGAAAGGAAGATGGAGCCCAGGCGAGATAGACTTGCATCTGCATAGCTCAGAGGCTTGCTGTGTGATCTTGGAAAACTTGCTTAACTTCCCTGAGCAATCCCAGTCTTATTTACAAAACTGGTTAATATTTCAGGGGTTTGGGGAGGATCATAGATGTTTTATGTAGCAGGCACATTGGAGTCATATTGCATATGCAGCATTTATGGTTAGAAGAACATGAGATCGGCCCAATCAAATAGAGAGTGAGCAGGAAATAATTTAGATTGTGTAATCAAATCCACATAGTCACACTTTTGAGCATATTTGTTCGATTGCATACTGTGTATTACCATTTATATTTTACATGTATATATATGTGAGATCACATAGTTTATCTACACGTAACAAGGTTCTATGTTTTATCGATGATTTGAAACATTTTCAAGGGTAATGTAGACTATAAATGAGTTTTGCCCTGAGTCGCAACCTTTAGAATTTGAAACCTGGTGGCAGAATGGTGAGGAGCTCCGCGAGCACTCAGCCAACGATAGTCGGCACACGCACAGTCTGTGTGAGGCAGCTTTCCCTTCCTGCTGTTTTCTGGAACACCAGGAGCCTCCTTCTCTTAACCCCATTTCTTTCCCTCTGTTTATATTTCTTACTGCCCCTCCCACTGCTGTCCAGGGGCTGACTGGTGTTTTGGAGCACTGGACACAAGGTACCCCTGCAACCAACAGAATTTTCTGGCAATGTTTGGCCAGACTGGGGTTCTGCTGGCCAGGGATTTTGCTGTGGTTTTGGTGATACTGTGATGCAATCACCTGAAAGTGCAGCCACCACAAGTGCTGAAAGAATTGACACTCTTCTTGAGAGTGTCCATTAATAATTTTGAAACTCTTTTGCCCTTTGGAAAGCAATTTAAAGAGATTAGTCCCAACACAGTGTTAATTCTGACCCTACTCTTCTCTTCCAAAAGCCTTTTCCTATAAAATGAATTCTGCGCAAGCCCGGGAGGACCAGGTCTTGCATGCCAGTTCCAGGGGAGGCATCTGGCGTGCTCCCAGAGCCCTGTATCTTTATGCCATGATAAACCACAGTGCTGCCCCCTCATTGCTGCAAACACTCCATGGCACCTCATAGCACAAAACTTTGGTGAGCACCACTTCCTTCTTTCCTGGAGTCCCTGACTTGCTTCTGGCTACCCAGCCCTCCCCACTTCCCGCAGGTGCCCACTGAGGCCCAGTCCTGCAAGCACATACCACATGAGTGGCTCTGCTTCTCTGGAACCTGGAATCATGAAAACTGAGTCACCGCGGAGCCTTGTCTCCTTGAATCCACCTGGACCCACCATGTGATTTCCCTGTGCTGGAGATGCTGAGGGTTCTCAGTGGGTTGCCTAGGGCTGCTATTGTGGCATAGCCCAGTGCATTGGATTCCTCTCTTTTTTTTTTTTCCAACTTTTTTTTTTGTTGTTGTTGTTGAGACTGAGTCTTGCTCTGTTGCCCAGGCTGGAGTGCAATGGCGTGATCGCATCTCACCGCAACCTCCGCCTCCTGGGTTCAAGCGATTCTCCTGCCTCAGCCTCCCGAGTAGCTGGGATTACAGGCATGCACCACCACACCCACTAACTTTTGTATGTTTAGTAGAGATGACGTTTTGCCATGTTACCCAGGCTGGTCTCAAACTCCTGACCTCAGTTGATCCACCCACCTCAGCCTCCCAAAGTGCTGGAATTACAGGTGTGAGCCCCCGCACCTGGCCTGGATTCCTCTCTTAAACCCACAACTTCACTGAGTGAACTCTCTCTGAAAAGGATGAGAAGGCATAAGCCAAAGATGGGTACGAGCTTCCATGGATTGAGGAGTTCCTTTCTTTCCTGTCTGCAGTGTTTCTCCTAACTTTCCTTCAGCTGGATTCCAAAGCAGCCCTACTTTTAGATTTTCCTTTTCCTGTAAGAATTTGCATTGGCTCGTGGTGGGGAGGCTACGTGAGGTGCTCCAAAACACCAGCTTCAGCTTTGGAAACACAGAGCAATTATTCTGTGCTGGATGCTCTTTCACATTTTTAGTGATTCCCCAGCATCAGAATTCTCAGAACTGTTCTGGGGCCATTTTTGTCAGTTACCAAATCATTCTTTTTGTAGAACACCAGTTTACTTGTTCAGTCCAGAAGTGAGTGAGCAAAGACCATAGGCATCTGTGATGTGTGTGTAGTTATGTGGTTCTGTGTGCATGTGCAGAAGGAGAAGGCTCAGGGTTATGGCTGGTCTTTTATGGCTACCTAATTCGTCTTTGTTCAACACACTCTTTTCACTGTCCTTTGAAGTGTAGTAAGGCCCAGCCTATATCAACAGGGCCACAAGGAGGCAGGCTGCCTCTGACAGGAGGCCGTTCCTTTGGGAGAATCACTGAGCCCCTCTCTGTTTATTTCAACATCATCTCCTAGTCTGGAGGACAAGACCAGGAGCGGAAGAAGACAAAGCGGCGGGGAGACTTGTATTCCATCCAGACCTCCCTCATCGTGGCTGCACTCAAGAAAATGCTGCCCATTGGTTTGAATATGTGTACTCCAGGCGACCAGGAGCTGATCTCCCTCGCAAAATCGCGATACGGCCATGTAAGCTGCCTGTCTGCCTGGGCTGAATGTGTGATCCAGGTGGTGTCGTGATAGGTGTTCGGCCCCTGTCCTCCTCCTCTGGGGGGGGGGCGGGGAGCAGATGAGCAAGAAATTAATGTGTATGGAGGCAACATGCCCTCATCTTTAATACTGGTTTGGAAGTCAGTGTGTGCCCAATGGGACAAATCTCTGTAATGTTTTTCTTTCATTCTTCTAATAAAGATCCCAGCAAAACTGTGCCTTGACTCTCCACACATCCCCGTATGCTACTTGACAGTTCCATGGTGATCTCCAGGAATAAAATGTGACATCTCTTTCCACAGAGGGACACAGATGAAGAGGTCAGAGAACATCTGCGGAACAACTTGCACTTGCAGGAAAAGGTGATGACTCGGGACGGCAGCGAGAACTTACATGGGCTTTCCTTCCGGCTGGAAGCTTCCAGCTTTTCACTTCCTTTACTCATGCTTCTTATATGTTCCAAAAACAGTTTTGGGGTATTTGTGTTTAATTGGTAGGACTAGCTCTCTCTTTTTATAATTATTGTTTTCAAAATTTACTGGTACATAAACCGCCCTTAATTTTGGGGTTGTTTTGCCCTTAATGTTTGCACTTAGCTATTACAAAGAGGATGCAAAGAGGCGTCCAATGAAGCATCTATTCCAATTTCCCGTTATGTGAATGTCAGGCCACAGCAGCGGGGTGGAGATTAGGTCTCAGAATTTACTGACCGTAAGTCTTGTTAAACAGTGCAGTGGACACCTGGGGGAAGTTTTAGCACCTCCTGCTCTAAAGAGATTTTGAAACAAAATAATCTTGTGTCTAGTTGGTACAATAAAGAGATATAATTTTCATTTTAAAGGCTATTTGAGATGTTTTAAAGCCTGTGAATCTGAATTACTCTTTCCTCAAATACATTATGCCCTGAGGTAGAGAACTAAGCCAACACAGAAAGTCTTTCCTTTCTACCCCAAACACATAGGAATGGTGGATAAAATATACTAGAAAAAAAAAAAGGCCATAAAAAGAATTCTCAAGGGCCGGAAAAAAAAAATCTTAGGGGCTTGGTTTTTTAATAATTGTAAAGGAAGAGGAGTGTGGGACCTAATTACCCTAATTACCCACACTATGCATAAATACAGAACAAGAAACTTCCATAAAGTTAGCCTTGAACCAGTAAAACCCACAGATATTCCACAGAGAAACCCGTTAAACCACTTGGAGAGCCTCCACCTCCAAAAATATAAGCTGAGATGCCAATAGGTAAAATTCCTCCTGAAGACAAGCTCATATTCTTTTTAAATTACAAAGAGCACATCAGGAAATCTATTAGAAAGTCAGCATATGAAACAAAGAGAAGAATTCAACCATAAGGAGCTATTGAAAGAGACATCAATGTAAATATAATTAAAACATTTAAAGAGATATAAAGGAAGTAATCGAACCCATAAAGCAATAATTGGATGCTATATTTTTAAAAAGGAGAAGGGGAGATGGGTTTGAAAAAAGACTTTATAGTCATTATAAAAGTAAAAAGTAATCAAAGTAATCGTTGAAATTAAAAACCTAATGGTTAAAAATAGGCTACACATAGCTGAAATAATAATTCATAAATTAGAAGAGTGCTTTAAGGAAATCATCCAAAATGCAACACAGAGAGATGACGAGATAGAAAATATGACAGAAGCATTAAGAGACGTAGGAGTTAGAATGAGAAGTCCCTATACAGTATCTATAGTGTTCCAGAAGATAACTGAGAAAATAAAAGTGAAGCCATAATAGAAGGAGAGTCTTGACTCCTACGGAACCATGGTAGGACCAAAAGGCTTCTTCAGTATCAGAGGTACAGGAGATTCCTCATCTTAGGAGTATGCTTCAATTTTCAGTCTGATGACCCAGCTGTAAAATGGCAGCTGAACCTCTACAAAGATGTTCTGAAGAGTGAAGAACCTTTCAATCCAGAAAAGACAGTGGAGCGTGTGCAGAGAATTTCAGCAGCTGTCTTCCACCTGGAACAGGTAAGGAGCATCTGCCCTGAGGAATGGGGAAGCAGAAACACCCTGGACAGTACAAAGCTCCTCTCCACACTCAGCTGTCAGGTACAAGTGCCCTCATAAGACTGAGAAAACAAGGACCAAGGATCATCCCGGATCACCCCCACGTGCCGTCTCGATGCCCTGTGATAGCAGACCTCTCCATTATTTCCCCTGCCAGTGTTTTGTGCATTCTTGCCATTAGCTCAAATGCCCTATTTAAGTCCTCTACCGTTAGTTAAGCTGCTATTAGGCAATAAATGACTAAAACTGGGAGAAAGAGGAACACCTAAGACTTTCGCAACCGAAATATCTGCTCCTGGGTGCATTTTGCTAACTACAGTTGAGAAGCCAAAATTCTTCCAGAATGAAGAAGTCTGGGCTACAGGTGACTAGCTCCTGCCACCAGAAGATCAGCCTAATGTGCACCAACCCATGTGATCTCTTCTCAGGTGGAACAGCCTTTGAGGTCCAAGAAGGCCGTCTGGCACAAACTGCTATCAAAGCAACGGAAACGGGCAGTGGTGGCCTGCTTCAGGATGGCCCCTCTCTACAACCTGCCCAGGCAAGTATTTTGTCTTTTTTTTTTTTCCTGGCATGTAAGCCAGTGATGGGGATGGAGGTATCCTCCCACAGCTGTGCTCTCTCACTCTTAATCCAAGGAATAGAAATTGGAATCCTTGGCCTATGGAGCTAGTGCAGTCTGCATAGTATAAGGGCCTGGCTAAGACAATCAAGCGTAAAAACTGAAACCAGATGAGACTCTCTAGAGCCCATTCCTGTCAGGTCCACCATCTGTACCCTGAAGTCAGCCAAGTAAGCATATGGAAGTACACTACTTTTGCTGAGGTGGGATTCTTGGTTAGCATGTAAAGGCTTCTGGAAAAAAAAGAAACTTTTCAGAAACATTTTACCCCAAATTCCACCAACAGGTCCAATAGTATTTCTCTGCTCAGGCACTTGACACTAAAATCACCATTTCCTCAGCAGGTACAGAAATGTAACTTGAACATCTTTTAGTACAGTGTACTAGCTGTCAAAATATAGAAAGGCTGGAGATGTCTCAAGAGGCTTGCCAGAGGCGCAATGCCTTTGGGTGTTTTAGCTTATACTTTGAAGTAAAATATATTTGGAGCTTTTTCTGAAAAGTTTGGGACATATCCTTGTCAATAGAGGGACTAGTATCAGTGACAGACTGGCCCAGAGTTGACCACCCAGACTGATTCAGTGTCTTTGGTGATACGGTAACATTCCTGTCCTCAGACTCATTGCAGAGTGGGTTTGGTTGGGTCTTCAGTCAATAAGAAAAGCTAGTAATTGAATATCAGCCTCCGTTTCATTGACTTACCAAATCAGGAGGAATATTCTCACTTGCTCAGGGAGAATAGGCTGACTTAGACAAGTGTATACTCTGAAGCTTATGTGAATCAATGTGTTTCTTTGGAATATCAGATAAAGGGCTATTCCTATGCTTGACATTTTGTTTTCATCAAATTGTGGATCTTGGTCATCATTTGTCCAGAGTAGCCTATAACCTCATCCTGAGCCAACTGACCACCTGGGCTTTCTTAGTTAGGGTCTTTGAAGATAGTTAAGAATGATGGTCTCGGCCGGTCGCAGTGGCTCACTCCTGTAATCCTCACACTTTGGGAGGCTGAGGCGGGCGGATCACTTGAGGTCAGGAGATTGAGACCAGCCTGACCAACATGGTGAAACCCTGTCTCTACTAAAAATACAAAAAAAAACTTAACCAAGCATGGTGGCGTGCGCCTGTAATCCCAGCTACTTGGGAGGCTGAGGCAGGAGAATCGCTTGAACCCGGGAGGCGGAGCTTGCAGTGAGCCGAGGTCGCACCATTGCATTCCAGTCTGGGCGACAGAGTGAGACTCCATCTCAACAAAAAAAAAAAAAAAAAAAAAAAAAAATCAGGCTTGGTGGTGAGAGCCTGTAATCCCAGCTACTCAGGAGGCCGAAGCAGGAGAATCGCTTGAACCCAGGAAGCGTAGGTTCAAGGAGGTAGCGCTATTGCACTCCAGCCCGGGCAACAGAACGAGACTCTGTCTCAAAAAAAAAAAAAAGAGAATCACGGTCTCTGAGACACATACCTGCTCCAACAGATCTCTTTCAAGAAAACAGATTACTATGTTTGGAAGAGAATGAGGCACCACCAAATCAAGTAGAATTCCTGAATGAAAAGATGAAAAACAAGCTCAAGCAGTCCTGGGCATTAAGTCCTGACAGAAAAGTGAGATTCATAGCCTGTTAGAAAAAGCAAAAGTGCATAGAATTTGTGTTTGTTTTCTGGAAGTGTCAAAACATCAGAAAGTGTTTCCTTCCCTAGCTGGTTGAGATTTCTACCTGACATTGTGCTGAGGTGGCCTGCAAAAGAGCCCAGCTCTAAAGCACATGTCTCTAGGACCAGAACAGTAGGCAGAAATTACATCTCTCAAAAACAAGCATTTTTTTCTAAATCCACTGAAGATGTTAGTACCATCCTTACATATCTGGGCTACACTTTCGGTAGTTTTACTCTGTATGGGTAAGAGTCAGTCACATTCACTATGTCCTTCATGAAGCATGAGCGTCCCTAACCCAGTTGTTGTAGAGGAGCTGCTGTGGGTGATCTCTCCAGCATGGAGGACTGTAAGTAGATTTCATAACAACAGAGAAGCTGGTGATGGAGACAACTTCTCTTCTCCACCTTGTGATCCTCTAACTACGTAGAATCTCCCAAACTAAAGGGCTAAAGGGATTTATTTTATTATGTGGAAACTTTCTCTGATGCTAGTTTTTAAAAGAAAACTTGTATGCTTCTCTCCAGACACAAAATTAATAATTTCTTCCTGAGCACCTTTCAACAAGTTTGGCTGGAAAAGGTTAATGAAAAAACTCAGTATGACAGGCTTATACCCATTTTAATGGTAATGTAACCTGTGGAGAGACCTGCTCATTCTCTGCACACTCCTCCTTTATTGACCATGATTTAACGTTACCATAAAAACACGAATTTGTACAATTTTCAAGAAGAATTCTGATTGGTCAGATTTGAAGAAAGATGGCAAGGGCCGTGTTCTACCAAAAACCATGACCAGGGCTTAATGACTCTGGTGTTGACTTTTGTCTTCCTCTCCTCTCCTTCCCTCCTCACTACTGTCCTCACATTTTGTAAACACTTAGCTGCTTTTGCTTTGCAGTGGCTAATACTCCCAGAAGTCAATCCTGGCTTATCGGGAGTGGCTCGTGCCAGTTATTCAGTGTACCCACATACCAGGGACATAACTCTAATCCATGAGGCACACAGAAAATATGCCAATGACGTAACGTGCTTAAACCTTGCCTTGTTAAGTAGAAGCTGGAGCACCTTACCAGTGTGGTTACTTGGAGAATGAAAAGAAGCCACACTTTGGTATTTTGGTATCTCTAAGATGAAACCACTGATCATCCGTATGACCTAGACTGGATTACCTAGAAGGGTGATCAGCCTAAAGGAATACTGAAATTGCCATAGGAAGCAAATACTTCAGGACTGCTACTTGGCCTCATGATTGATTTCTCACTGAAGAGGAAATGTGATAAAGACCCTTTGAAGGCCGGGCGCAGCGGCTCACGCCTGTAATCCCAGCACTTTGGGAGGCTGAGACGGGTGGATCACAAGGTGAGGAGATCGAGACCATCCTGGCTAACATAGTGAAACCCCGTCTCTACTAAAAAAATACAAAAAAAATTAGCCGGGCGTGGTGGCGGGCGCCTGTAGTCCCAGCTACTGGGGAGGCTGAGGCAGGAGAATGGCATGAACCTGGGAGGCGGAGCTTGCAGTGAGCCAAGATCGCGCCACTGTACTCCAGCCTGGGCGACAGAGCGAGACTCCATCTCAAAAAAAAAAAAAAAAAAGACCCTATGAGAACAGAGTAGGATTACCGATAACTGCCATGTCTTGCTAACCACTGTCATTTTCAGAAGGTGCTCTAATATTCAAGACTCGTCATGGTAGAGGGTTCTGGTTTCTTTAAAGTGAGCTCTGTGGTATGCTACTGGCTACCCTGACCAATCAGAAGATAAGAATTGTACAAAAGTCTGTCCTGCTTACTAACCATTAACTGCCCAAACTAAAAGAACAAGTTCCATGGATCGCTCTTGACCTCCCTCTCACCCCTTCCGCTCAGGCACCGCTCTATTAACCTCTTCCTCCATGGCTATCAGAGATTTTGGATAGAAACAGAGGAGTATTCCTTTGAAGAGAAACTAGTACAGGATTTGGCTGTAAGTACTGACTGCCCTGGGAGCAGATATGGGTGTGGTTGAATTTGATTTCTGAATTCACGGGTGTGGTTGTAACAGTTAAACGTTCACAAGGAATCGTGTGTATACATTTGAAAAGCACTAACTGTGTAAATGCTCAGGGGAGGCCCTGCTAATAGTTGTAGGAGCCAGAGGATGAATAGTCCCTTGGAGGTGCTAATACTATCATCATCATCCTCATCGTCGCTGTTAACAACTAATATTTCTTGAAATGTGCAGCCATGTCATGGGGGGTTCATGCTAAGTGAAGTTTTGAGCACCATTGGTTGCAGGAGGCCACCCCAGCCATAGCCCCACATTCCTACTCAGTAGTTCTGCTTTGGGGAAGGTGCATCTAAATACCCTTCCTGCATCTTAGATTTCTGTATTTGATCTTTCAGAAAATTTGGCATGCCTTGTCTCCAACAGACTTCATGCTCTAAAGTCACTTAAAATGACACACGAGGGGGAAGCTTACTGCAGAGGTGCCACAGAGCCTCATTCTGGTTCAGAGAGAAAATAAACCCTCCTTCTCTCTGGCCAGCCTGTGGTTCTTTTTCTCCTTCTCCCACGAACCTTTTTCTCTTATCACTCACTCTCTCCGTTCATCTTGTCCTGTGTTTCTGACAGTCACTCTTTTCTGAATGTCTTTCTATCGTCCCCTGTCACCCTCTGTTTCTTTCCTTCTTTTTTAAAGCCTTTTCCTATTGTTTTCCTTCCCTTTGTCTTTGTCTTTCATTCTTCTCATATATTCCTGTTGGTGAGAAAGACACTCGTTGTTTTTCTCAGTTTCTTGATGAGTGTGAAGGTGAAAATGAGCGTCATTTCAGCCCTCTACTTCCTCTGAACCACTCATACAACCCATGTAGTTCTCACCAATTTACCGAATACGGTCCACCCTGCTGGCTCTGCCACTGCTAGAAAATTCACTTTTACCTCTGACATTAGCTGCTGTTTCTCTTTCCGTGAAAGGTGATAAAGAAAAGACCTGCTAAAGGGAGAAGGGCAAGGCCTGCCGCTCCAGGATGGCAGCTCTCAGGAGCAACAAGAATTTTAGAAGCAAGAGTTAGGTTAGGAAAGAGAAATGTTTTGCTGGGTTGAATCTAGACGAGTATTAGACCCAAAATGGCCCCACTGCTTTGTAACTCTTGCCCCACCTCCATGTCGAGCCCAGCTCTTCAAACGAAATGTCAGCTGTTGGCCTGAGAGAGCCAGTCTTTGGCCTGAGAGAGCCAGTCTGTCTTTCAGGTGGCTCTGTGGGGTTTTCCTCCTGAACTCAGGTGCCCAGAGCTTGCATGAGAGGTCAGCTGATTGGGATCTGTAGCTATTCCCTTTATGGGCAGCCTTTTGCTTTTTATTTTGTTTTAACCTGAAATTGGAATGTTTCTTTGATTGGCTGTAAAAATAAAAAATAGATATACATATATACACATATATCTCAAACCTCGCACCTTTAGGGCTTCTATCCTGAAATAAATAGATGACGCAGTGGTTTTGTTTTGTGCTTTAGTCTGATGCATTCTATGCCTTGCGCTTTACCTTCTCTTTGTTCGCATGCAGTCACGTGGCACGAGATTAAGTTCATGCCTAAAACCTATCTGTGTTGGTTTGTGTAGAAATCTCCAAAGGTGGAAGAGGAGGAGGAGGAAGAGACCGAAAAACAACCTGACCCACTGCATCAGATCATTCTCTATTTTAGCCGCAACGCTCTCACGGAGAGGAGGTCAGAACCACCAGATCACCTGCTTCTCCCACGCACCAGGGATACTTGTGTCCACTCCTAACCTTCCTCTCTCAGACGGCAGTGGGTGGAAAGGGGAAGCCAGATTTGAGCAGCCCTCCTTGCTGCCTTATATGTGGCCATCAAGATATGTCTAGGGAGCCAGGCGCGGTGGCTCACGCCTATAATCCCAGCACTTTAAGAGTCCAAGGTGGGTGGACCGTCTGAGGTCAGGAGTTCGAGGCCAGCCTGACCAACATGGTAAAACACTGTCTCTACTGAAACTACAAAATTAGCCAGGCGTGGTGGTGCACGCCTGTAATCCCAGCTACTCAGGAGGCTGAGGCAGGACAGTCGCTTGAACCCGGGAGTCAGAGGCTGCAGTGAGTGAAGATTGCGCCATTGCATTCCAGCCTGGGCGATAAGAGCGAAACTCCGTCTCCAGAAAAAAAGATATGTCTAGGGAAACTACATCAAGCCACAGCCTGCTCTTCATAATGTCGGACACGGAGCTGAAGATTAAACAGCCTAAAACTGTTTCCATGAATCAGTTAATCTCTGAATTCCATGTTAAGCCAATGCTGGTTCACATTTTCAGAGTAGTTTCTAAGAATCAGAGTGGGGGAAGGGATTTTCTGATTAATTCACCAGTACTTATAATTTGAAATTTATATGACTCTCAGTCTTTCTTGTGAGGTCCAAAGAGTAGCCTGCTAAGACCGGGCACGGTGGCTCATGCCTGTAATTCCAGCACTTTGGGAGGCCAAGGCGGGTGGATCACTTGAAGCAGGAGTTTGAGACCAGTCTGGCCAATATGGTGAAACCCTGTTTGTACTAAAAATACAAAAAAATTAGCTGGGTGTGGTGGCAGGTGCCTGTCCTCCCAGCTACTGGGAAGGTTGAGGCAGGAGAATCACTCAAATCCAGGAGGTGGAGGTTGCAGTGAGCCGAGATCGCACCATTGCACTCCAGCCTGGGGGACAAGAGCAAAACTATGTCTCAAAAAAAAAAAAAAAAAAGTATCCTGCTAAATATTTCCTCCATTATTTCCAGCAAATTGGAAGACGACCCTTTGTACACCTCCTATTCCAGCATGATGGCTAAGGTACACCCAGCTTTTCTGCCCATTGTCTCTGTCTGTCTATCTTCCCTTAGACTTCTTTAGATGCATGAAAATTGTCATGTTGCATAGCAGGCCTGGGACTTTGTCATGACGTAGGTTTCAGGCATTGCACAATTCATGTGCATAGAGATGATATTAGTAAACCACTTCACTGTCTTCCTAAGGAAACCTTGAAGCTTTGCAGAAACAATGAGTGCTGGTGGATAGGTTCACACTGACATTTCTAAAGCCAGCTAAATGGGGCTTAGGCATACAGACTACCCTTGTGTTTTCACTCAATGTTCAGAATACATCAGACAGTTCAAACACATCCACAGGTGAAGGTTAGAAACTAGAGAGAGTTCTCGGTGTTCTGGAAGAGGCAGTGTGACCAGAGATGTTCTACGTCACCTAGAAAGATGGTGACCTCTAGAATGCTGAGTGAATAAGGGAAACTTTCATGTCAGGCAGAAAGAATGTGTTGGGGTATAGGAGCACCTATTCGTTGATCTAGCTGTACCACAGGGCCCCAGTGGGAAGAGGCACTTTAGGATTCACATCCTAGGTGATGTGTCTCCAATCTTCTTGCCATGCCCTTGGGGCTGTATCTAGGAAGTGGCAGCTCTCTGCCTTCCTGTCTCCCATTTACACCGGAACTTTACTAAGGAAGGAGGGTTCAAGTCTGTGGTTAAACCAGCTAGGTCGCCATTGATGATGTGAGCTCCGTGTTCTCATTTCTCATTTATGAACTCTATGGTAACTGCAAAGATGGCATTTACGGTAGAAATGTTGCCCAGCAGTGGCCAAAATGTTCCTGGTTTTACACAGTGCTGAGGTCCTGAGTTGCCTGTGAATTACATCCTGTCCCCTGCGCTTGCAGAATTGTGTTTATTAGATTCACCTTTAATTTGGTTGTCTGTCTTCTCCCTTCCCTGCTCCCTGAAATCCAGAGTTGTCAAAGTGGTGAGGACGAAGAAGAAGATGAAGACAAGGAAAAAACATTCGAAGTAAGTTCTCATGAAGGTTAAAAACAGAGCCACCCTCCAAGGCCAACAGGCCAGGCCTTCAGAGGTGGGGGCTGACGTTAGCGTAAGTGGCTCGCCCACCAGGAGTGTGTGAGTTGGCAAATCTGCCTTAATAAAGCACACCCATTAGCTGTGGTTGTCCTGTCTGTCTGCCCATGAAATGGTAGCAGGTAGTATGCCAGTCAACAAACCACTAGCTTCATTCTTGTGGGAAATTTTACTCAATGACTGTAGTAACAGGGGCCATAGAAGGACAAACTGAAACATCTGAAATGAAAAAAAAATCAGAAAAATGAAAATCAAGTCAAGCGTGGTGGCTCACACCTGTAATCCCAGCACTTTGGGAGGCCAGGGGAGGGAAGATCACTTGAGCTTAGAAGTTCAAGACCAGCCTGGGCAACACAGGGAGACCTAACTCATCTATACAAAAATTTAAAAGTTAGCTGGGTACGGTAGTGTGCTCCTATAGTCCCAGCTGCTCAGGAGGCTGAGGTGGAAGGATAGCTTGAGCCCAAGTATTTGAGGCTGCAGTGAGTTCTGATTGTACCACTGCACTCCAGGCTGGGCGACAGAGTAATATCCAGTCTCTCAAATAAATAAATAAGATTAAAAAATCAGAGGAATGGAGATACTTGAATGGTTTTTGCACTATTATTCTATAAATGCAAGTTGATAGTGATTTTTATTTTGAGGCAGTACAGGACCCTGAAATTCTCAAGATTAAACTATATTAGGTTACTTGTACTCTTTTGTAGACAAAGTATATGACAAAACACAGCAGAAGTAAATGACTATAATTACAGTCTGGAAAGCTTTGACATTCACATAACCCATGTCTGGTAGAAAGTGTGCGGTGGCTCATGCCTGCAATCCTAGCACTTTGGGAGGCCAAGGCGGGTGGATCACCTGATGTCAGGAGTTCAAGACCAGCCTGACACTCCAGCCTGGGGCACGAGCAAAACTCTGTCTCAAAAAATGGCCTGGCCAACATGGCGAAACCCCATCTCTACTAAAAATACAAAATTAGCTGGGTGTGGTGGCACACGACTGTAACCCCAGCTACTGGGGAGGCTACGGTAGGAGAATCGTTTGAACTCAGGAGGCAGAGTTTGCAGTGAGCTGAGATTACACCACTGCACTCCAGCCTGGGAGACAGAACGAGACTCCATCTCCAAAAAAAAAAAAAAAAAAAAGTGTTAGCTGTGGTCTGAGCATTCCAGATAAGTGAGCATTTCCTGCATTCAGCCAGAAATACTCAAGTTGGCCCCTCAGCAGGTTTCCCTGTGTAACAGAACATTGAAAACAACCACATTTTAATGTCGGGTTGCTTCCCACAATTATGGTATCCAAAAGGAATGAACTGTGTTTTCTATCAGTACAAAAAATGGAAAATATATCATCAAAATAAGAGTGATGGGTAGACAGGTTTAGAAAGCTGGGTAGTGTCTGGAAATGAACTTCAGAGGTCTGCTTTATTCAAGTTGATGTGTGTTGCCTTCCTTAGGTAACTGGGAAATTCTCTCTCACCTCACTATGGGTGAACTCCCTGGTGGTGGGTAGAAACCAGTCTTTCCCTGTGATTTTTTTGCCCCCAGGAGAAGGAGATGGAGAAGCAGAAAACCCTGTATCAGCAAGCTCGGCTGCATGAGCGTGGTGCCGCGGAGATGGTCCTTCAGATGATAAGCGCTAGCAAAGGTGATTTCCCTACTTTCTGGATGGACCCATGTAACTTCCACAAAGATATCATGCTGTGACATAAAGCCATTATTAAAGAGCCCTGCTAAGGCCCAGTAGGCATGATTTACCATCCGTTTCCTTAGTGATTCGATCGAATCTTCACCATGGCAGGTGAGATGAGCCCCATGGTGGTTGAGACTCTGAAGCTGGGGATCGCCATTCTGAACGGAGGCAATGCTGGTGTGCAACAGGTAATGGGAACTTGCGGCGTCTGGGCAGACTCCCGGGGTATTCCCATTTGACACCCGTCATGCTTCAGGGCAGAGGAGTTGACTAGGGGTACACCCAGAATCACTTAGCTGGCATTTGTCCTTAGTGGCCAGTTACATCAGAGTAGCTGGGAACACAACTAGGGCTGGGATTCTACAGGCAAATGTGTCTTTAATAAAGAGGTTTTACCCAGCATTAAGTATAAAAAACGTTTAGTTTTTCATCAGTAGATAGCTTTCTGCATAAATACTCTCTAGAAAAATGTCCTGAGAGTTAGGTTTTTACTTTAGCCCTTTATTTTCACTTATTAGCTGCCTTTATATGAGCAAGGAGCCTCAGCAGTTAAGTGGAGTTGATAAACTCATAAACCTGTTATTCGGCCGGGCGCGGTGGCTCAAGCCTGTAATCCCAGCACTTTGGGAGGCCGACATGGGCGGATCCCGAGGTCAGGAGATCGAGACCATCCTGGCTGACACGGTGAAACCCCGTCTCTACTAAAAAATACAAAAAACTAGCCGGGCGAGGTGGTGGGCGCCTGTAGTCCCAGCTACTCGGGAGGCTGAGGCAGGAGAATGGCGTAAACCCGGGAGGCAGAGCTTGCAGTGAGCTGAGATCCGGCCACCGTACTCCAGCCTGGGCGACAAAACGAGACTCCGTCTCAAAACAAAAACAAAAACAAAAACAAAAAAACCTGTTATTCATTCATTCATTCATTCATTGAGCAACTCTTTACTGGCTGATGACCATGCCAGGCTCTGCTGCAAAGGCTGAGGGTGTAGCAGTGAGTAATACAAATAAAAACTCCTGCCATCGTGCAGCCTACACTCTAGTGAGCATTAAATGCAACAACACGTAGAAGCATACAACCAAGTACCTGACACATAGTATTCCTTCAACAATCTGGATTGGAACAGGCTGCAGAAGACAGGAACGCACCGGTGTTTCTCAGGCCCTCCGGGTTCTGGTTAAGGGCATCTGTGTGTACAAGGAAGTGAAATTTCTTTTTTTTTGTTGTTGTTTACCTTGACTTAAATTCTGAGTGCCATTTTCTTTTTTTTTTTTTTTTTTTTTATTATTATACTTTAAGTTCTAGGGTACATGTGCACAACGTGCAGGTTTGTTACATATATATACATGTGCCATGTTGGTGTGCTGCACCCATTAACTTATCATTTGCATTAGGTATATCTCCTAATGCTATCCCTCCCCAAACAGACCCTTGGCATTCATGAGGGTTATATCCCAGGGCCTGTGAGAGTCTTTACATTCACAACTACCATTGTTGCATATAGCTTTTCCCAGTCTTTAACTCATCCCCCCACAATTTCTCCAATTTTTCATTAAAAACTGTCATTTTCTAAGTTATCCTTCACTTTCTGTTTCTACCACCTACCACTAGCTGTCAGTTGACTTTCTTACAGCGCCTTTTGTTTATTTTTTAAAAAACAAAATTTTTATTATGTCAGACAAAGTTCCTACCTTCCAGTAAGAGAGAACACAGGAAACAAGGCCTCGTTGTGAAAGAAATACTGAGCTTTCAGCTAGGCTCCTCACTGGCTAAGCTCCTTGCTGCTGTGTGCCAAATTCATAGCATGAGCTATTCAGATTATAACTCAGCTTCATGATACATTACTGTATCACGGCCTTGGTGCTGGCTCCCAAATAGAAGGGACCTCAAACAGTAGGTCTATGAATGTCTTTTCTTCCCTAGAAGAAACGCCAGTGGGCCTTTATAAAATAAACATAATCTACCCCAAGGGACTCTGACTCCCTATGTAGAGGATCCAACTCAGTGTGGCTGGAGATTTCTCCATCAGGATTAGGAGGGTCAGCTCTGTGGCATAGTTGTCATAACTTTTCCCTTTACAACGTGTCTCCCTTGCAGAAAATGCTAGATTACCTAAAGGAGAAAAAGGATGCTGGATTCTTTCAAAGCCTTTCTGGTCTTATGCAGTCTTGCAGGTAAATGCGGGAAAACTACCACAGCATTTAAAAAACTCTTGCCTCTAAGGATAGGTGGCAGGGGAAGGGGAGCACAAAATGTACTGGCCTACCATAGAATTCTGGAGAGAGGAGTCACCTACTTTAGAAAGCTGAGAGAGTGGGTGGTGTTCCTCCAGTCTTCAGGATTACAATTCAACTAGCCTTCAGAGGGGAAAATGGGATTGCCATTAGCCACGTACCCACGCTCCCTCACTGGCATTGTGTGTAATCTCCTTTCCTTACCTCCATTTTTATGTTGCTCTCCCAGGAGGCTCAGTGTGCACATTAAGTTTCTCCTCAAACATGTATGCCCATAAAAGTCAAACCAGAAAAGAATGGAAAAGCAGGGGGATTCCTGACCATGACTCAAGGCTATGTTTTATTAAAGCCACTAGGTACTTTGTTCATCTTATCTTAACAGTTCTTTGAGCTCGAACGTGTGTTAGGGTGGTGTGTATTTTGACACATCCATTTTGACAGGGGTACCTCCTGGCGTGGGACCATTTTGACATAGCCTAAAAAACAAGGCTTTGAACTTTCCATTCATATGATTAAGCTGTTTAAGCCACCCCTCATGGCTGAACGGCTCTGACACATAAATGATATATAACCAAGAGTCATAGGTCATGATACTTGCTCAATTCAGAGATGAGCCAGAATCTATCTAAGAAAAGTGTCAGCCTATTGTCTAAGATTCATATGTATTTGGATAGGCTGCAAATAATTGTAAAAGAAATTAAACTTTTAATTACCTAGCTCATTTACCTCCAATTATGCTTTCCATTTAAAAATTTGGAGGATGGACATCCTTTCTTTTGGTGGACTATATACTTTTGCTAACCATATTTCACTGGGTAAAATATCGTAACCCGGACAGTAGGGAGTGTATCTGAGCTGCAGGATAATTCTTTATTCTCAGCTCTGTGGGGCTTCTTCCCCACCAACAGTTTATTCATTTATTATCTCTCTCAGGAAAACAAAACGGAGTATTTCCAGGCCTGACCCTCTGAGGCTAAAATAGTACGTATGAACTCAGAGATGGCAAAAATCAAGGCAGCTCAACTTCATATTGCTCATAAAATTATCCATTTACTTTCTAAGAGTTCTCTCAGTATCCTGTAATCCTTAATATTTCTAAACTCATGTATAATGACAGTTTGGAGAGACAGGTGATACATGCTTAGATGCCAACTGAGTTCTAACAGAAGTTTTAAGATGTCTTACTGCTGGGTTTTGTATGATGATGAAAACAATGTATGTTTTTAAAATATTTAAGCAGTAGGGAAATTAAAACATTCAAAATGGGTATTTAGGAATGGAGTAAGGATCAGAAATGTGTGTTGCACAGATTCACATTCAAAACTGCTGCTTCAGAGCAACTATGTCCAAATGGCCTTTCCCATGTTTTCCTCCCCTGGCAGCTAAACCACAGTAGAAGGATAGCTTTGTGTTGATGAGCAGGCCTTTTTGCCAGCAGAATCTGGGGGAAAAAACAAACAAAAATGGCAATAGAGATTTCACTGTTTACCTAAGTCATTTTTACCTAAGTGATGAAATTAGGTAAATGGAATTTACATAAATCACAAAACATGTGACTCCTTAAAAAGAAAACAGGAACGCCAGATGTTTCTCCATGGCTTTGCCCAGTGGCAGAAGGAAAGCTAAGTTTTGCAGAGTCTTAATGAACAATGAACTTAGCCATAAACTTTCCTAAGAGCTATATTCTATGTTCTATGAAACTTTTCAGATTGAGGAATAAGTTAGACTCTGTTAGTAAAATGGAATGAGCCCCACTTAGAAAGAAATGATCATATAGTGGATTCATCACCAAGCTTTGTGGTTGCACTAAGGCTTCCTGGCTAAGTAAAATTTGGCAGTGGCTGTGACTGGGAAGGTTGCGGGGAGGAGGGACAAAAATGAAGGACAACTTGTCATAGGTTCAGGAACATGTGGAGACACCATTGCCTATGGAAAGCGGAACCCCAACTTCTATAGGCTTTTGCATGTTGTAGAATCATAAAAGGGTGTGGCCCTTTGAAATCTGGAAGTTTGTAGCTTGTCCTAAGCTCTGGAAACCACAATTCCATGTGATTCTCAGAGAAAGTAGGTAAAGGTGGGAGGCAAACATGAATCAGCGCAGTTTAGAGTAAACTTTCCCTCGAGAAATCTTCGAAACAGATGATTCCTTCTTTATTTGGAAAACCTTTCTAAACCTTCATAAGAAAAGACTCAAACTGGACAGACAATGAGAGTCACCGTAAGTATTCGTGACCCCTCTACCTGTATGTAACAAAGTCTCTGAGCTACAGGCACCTAAGACAACGCTGCTCGGCACAAAACCAAGGAATCATTAGACTTTCAACCACCCTGGAATGTGTTAGTTTATTTATGATAACACAGGGGCAGGATATTCTTAGTCAATAGATACACTAACGTTAGAAATCTGCTTTCCCAGTGTGCATAGCCCTGAACCTTGTTTCTTTCTGTCTATTAAAAGTGTCCTTGATTTGAATGCATTTGAGAGGCAGAATAAAGCTGAAGGCCTGGGGATGGTGACTGAAGAAGGAACACGTAAGTAACTAGTAAATGTGAAGGCCATTCTCTTCCTGATTAAAATCTTTTTTTTTTTTTTTTTTTTTTTCCCAGGCAGAGTTTCGCTCTTGTTGCTCAGGCTGGACTGCAGTGGCGTGATCTCAGCTCACTGCAACCTCTGTCTCCTGGGTTCAGGCAATTCTCCTGCCTCAGCCTCCCGAAGAGCTGGGATTACAGGCATCCGCCACCATACCCAGCGAATTTTTTGTAGTTTCAGTAGAGGTGGCGTTTTATCATGTTGGCCAGGCTGGTCTTGAACTCCTGACCTCAGGTGATCCACCCCACCTTGGCCTCCCATAGTGCTGGAATTACAGGCGTGAGCCCCGCACCCAGCTGTTTAAAATCTTAATTACCTATTTCTGGTCAGAGCTTATGTCTGCTTAATATGCAGGGACTTGCTCTGTTTCAGCAAAATGTTTCCAAAAGTAGCTTTAATAAAGCTATCATCTAGGATAGATGTGTTCACATAGCCAGTTTTAACTAAAGACAGTTTATCATGATGTTTACAGTTTTCTTACTTTGTATTCTTCAATTTTTCTCTCATTACCAGTCATTGTTCGTGAACGTGGTAAGTTTCCGTTTCTGGCCTGAGTTCCTACCATGTGTGTGAATCCCTAGGAGATCTCATTTAATTGCCTCAGCACAGAAACATTTTAGGCTTGGTGGTTGCATGTTGAGTTGAACTCAGCAGTTTGGTACTTAATTAAAGAAGTGTCTTCCATCTGTAAAGCCTGGGTTATGGACCGTGAGCCATTTACTCTCCTTACCCAGTTGTCTTCATTACAAATGCATTTGTTGAGCATTGTGCTCTGCAGCCTCAGCTCAGTTTAATCGGGCTTTTCACCATTCATCCAGAGTTCCTTTTCCAAACCATTCTGACACAACTCCTTTATCATCTGTGTAGTGACTTGCATTAGAAAGTATTCTCTGTTGAGAAGCCAAACCGATGCTCATCAACATTTTATGTTTTCAAGGTGAAAAAGTACTCCAGAATGACGAGTTCACGCGTGATCTCTTTAGATTCCTACAGTTACTTTGTGAGGGGCATAACAGTGGTGAGTGGAACAGATTGATCTGCCAAGGAAACACAGCACTCAGGGACAAAACTAAAATTCCATTCAGTAGGCCCCCATTTGATGCAACTAGTTGTTAACTGCAGGACATCAGTTAATGCATTCCTCAATAAGAAACTATGTGAATATCATGGCTAGTGATATTTAGTGCCACCAAGGCTAAGCTGCTTCCAGAATCTTTAGATGAGAAATCTAAATACCCAGCCCTTTCCATCTAGCCCGTTGGGGCTCATTAAGTCCAGTTTCTGGTGTCGGCAGGTTGGGGGGTGCTCAGAGCAGAGCTCTGCCCTACAGGGTCTGCCATGATCCAAACATGGTATTCTTGTAAGCCTTTTCACATAGACTGTCTTATCTGAGCTCAGCTGAGAGGGCATGCCTGGCCCCCTTGGCATGGCAGGGACAAGCTCTGACCCAGCACTGGTGCTCTCAGACTTTCAGAACTTCCTGCGGACTCAGATGGGTAACACCACCACCGTGAATGTCATCATCAGCACTGTGGACTACCTTCTGCGTCTGCAGGTGAGTGGGAGGGCCTTGGACAATGGGACCTCTCACCTTTGCTGCCAAAAGATAAACACAGTTACACAGGGTCAGGGACAGCCCAGGATACAGTCAGACCCCCATAAGGGAGGCGTTGTAATGTATATCCACAGATGCATGGGAAGTCCAGCGTCCAAAGAGTACATTTGAAGACAGAAGTGGGAGATGTGGTTAAACACCAAATCATCTGTTATAAAATGCTGGTTTACTTTAGTTTTGCCAGTGAAAACCGATCTGTGGTGCTATAAAACAATCAAGAGCTATAAGACAACCAAAAGCTCTGAAATAACCTGTGAATGAGAACAGATTTCACTAGAAAAAAAGACTTACACAAGATGATAGGAATAGGATGAGTTTACAAGTTCGTGTTGAGAAGTCAGATGGTTTGTTTCAAAGGAGTCCAAATTATGTTGAGAAAATCTATACAAACATATTAACAAAAAGAGATTTTTTTTTTCCTCTTTGCTGATTCCTCATCCTGGTTCTGCCACTTACTGGTTTGTAACCTAGAGCAATCTATTTAACGCGCCTGTGTTCCAGTTTTTTCATCAGTAAAAGGGGTAGCACCTGTGCCATAGGGTGGTATATTTGAATACAGGTATACCTCATTTTATTGCAGTCGATTTGATTGTGCTTCACAGATGCTGTGTGTTTTACAAATCGAAGGTTTGTGGTAACCCTGCATCAAGCAAGTCTATCTGCCGTTTTACCAGCAGCATGTACTGACTTGGTGTCTCTGTCACATTTTGATGATTCTCACAATATTTCAGACTTTACACTATTATACTTGTAAGGTGATCAGTGATCTTCGGTGTTACTATCGTAATTGTTTTGGGGTGCCATGAAATATGCCCATGTAAGACAGCAAACTTAATCAATGTTGCGTGTGTTCTGACCACTCCACCAACTGTTCCCCCTCCTTCTCAGGCCTGTCTGTTCCCTGAGACATAACAGTGTTGAGGTTCGGTCAGTTAATAACCCTACAATGGCCTCTGAGTGTTCGAGTGAAAGGATGAGTCACATGTCTCCCACTTTAAATCAAAAGCTAGAAATGATTAAGCTTAGGAAGGAAGGCATGTTGAAAGCTAAGACAGGCCAAAAGCTAGGCCCCTTGCACTAAACAGCCAAGCTATGCAAAGAAAAAGGACATTAAAAGGGCTGCCTCAGTGAACATATGAATGATAAGATAGCAAAATACCCTTATTACTGAAATGGGGACAGTGCGAGTGGTCTGGATAGAAGGTCAAACCAGCGACAACGTTCTCGTAGGCCAAAATCTAATCTAGAGCAGGGCTTTAACTCTCTTCAATTCTGTGAAGGCTGAGAGAGGTGAGGAAGCTGCCTAAGAACAGTTTAAAGCTAGCAGAGTTTGGTTCATGAGGTTTAGGGAAAGAAGTCATCTCCATAACAAAAGTGTAAGGTAAAGCAGCAAGTGCAGATGTAGAAGCTGCAGCAAGTTATCCAGAAGATCTAGCTAGGATAATTGATGAAGGTGGTCACACTAAACAACAGATTTCCCGCATACATGAAACAGCCTTCTCCTGGAAGAGGGATACCATCTAGGACTTTCATAGTTAGAGAGGACAAGCCAATAGCTCGCTTCAGAGCTTCAAAGGACAGGCTGACTTTCTTATCGGGGCAGTCCAGCTGGTAGCTTTAAGTTGAAGCCACTGCTTGTTTACCATTCCAGAAATTCTAGGGCCCTTAAGAATTATGGTAAATCTACTCTGCCCATGTTCTATGTATGGAAGAACAAAGCTTGGATTGTCATCGTTTACAGCATGGTTTACTATTTTAAGCCCACTCTTGACACCCACTGCTCAGAAAAAAAAAGATTCCTTTCAAAATATTACCGTTCGTTGACCATGCACCTGGTTCCAAGAGCTCTGATAGAGATATACAAGGAAATGAATCCTGTTTTCATGCCTGCTAATACAACATTTATTCTGCAGCCCATGGATCAAGGAGTAATTTTGACTTGCAAGTCTTATTTTTTAAGAAATGCATTTTGTAAGGCTACAGCTGCTATAGATAGTGATTCCTCTGATGGATCTGGGCAAGGTAAGTTGAAAACCTTCTGGAAAAGATTCAACATTGTAGATGTCATTAAAAAACACTGTGCGCCAGGCGCAGTGGCTCACGTCTGTAATCCTAGCACTTTGAGAGGCCGAGGCAGGCGGATCACAAGGTCAGGAGATCGAGACCATCCTGAATAACATGGTGAAACCCCGTCTCTACTAAAAATACAAGAAAAAATTAGCCGGGCGTGGTGGCAGGTGCCTGTAGTCCCAGCTACTCAGGAGGCTGAGGCAGGAGAATGGCGTGAACCCGGGAGGTGGAGCTTGCAGTGAGCCAGGATCGTACCACTGCACTCCAGCCTGGGCAACAGAGCAAGACTGCATCTCAAAAAAAAAAAAAAGAAAAAAGAAAAATATTGTGATTCGTGGGAAAAGGTCAAAAGATCAACATTAACAGGAGTTGAAGAAGTTGATTGCAACCCTTGCAGATGATTTGGAGGGGTTCAAGACTTCAGTGGAGGAAATAACTGCAGATGTGTTGGAAATAGCAAGAGAACTAGGATTAGTAGTGGAGCCTGAAGAACATAAACCTGAATTGCTGCAATCTCATGATCAAACTTTGACAAATGAAGAGTTGCCTCTCATGGATGAGCAAAGAAAGTGGTTTCCTGAGATGGAATCTTGCTGGTGAAAACACTCTAAACATTGTTGAAATGCCAAAAGGGATTTAAAATATTACATAAACTTAGTTCATAAAGGAGTGGCAGGATTTGAGAAGATTGGCTCCAATTTTGAAAGAAGTTCTGTGGGTAAAATGCTATCAAACAGTACATGCTACAGAGAAATCTTTCATGAAAGGAAGTCAATTGATGCAGTTAACATTGTCTTATTTTAAGAAATTGCCACAGCCACCTCAACCTTCAGCAGCCACCACCCTGTTCAGTCAGTGGCCAGCAACATCAAGGCAAGGCTGTTCACCAGCAAAAAGATGGTGGAACTTACAACTTGCTGAGAGCTCAGATGATTGTTAGCACTTCTTAGCCATAAGCATTTTTAAATGATGGCATGTACATTGTGTTTTAAAGACATAATGCTGTTGCACGCTTAACAGACTACAGCATATTGTAAACATAACTTTCATGTGCACTGAGAAATCAACATTTTGTACAACTCACTTTATTGTAATATTCACTTTACTCTAGTTTATCTGTAATCAAACTCAGATTAACTCTGAATCTCTGATGTATGCCTGTATATGTAATGCACTCACAACAATGTCTGGCACTTACAATGGTAGCTGTTACGTTGTTGCTGTTATTATGATTATTTGGATAATTACCATGATCTTCACATATTTCACATTGAATACATTATCCTAGTTCATAGTCTCCCAGTTCCAGCTGAAGGCAGTCCTCACTCCTATCTGTTCTTTCCTCTGGAGGGATATTTGTGCTTGAAAGATTCTAGAGGTCAAGTATCTCTGCGCATCTTCACAGGGTCTCTGGCTCCTGTCAGAGCAAAGAGGTCATAGAGATGCGGGATTCTCATGTACCCTTTCCAAACACCGAGTTTAGCTTCACTGACTGAAGTCTGAGAAATACTAAGCTCTACTCATTTGTTTTCAGGAATCAATCAGTGATTTCTACTGGTATTATTCAGGGAAGGACATCATTGATGAATCCGGACAGCACAATTTCTCCAAAGCTCTGGCAGTCACCAAGCAGATTTTCAATTCTCTTACAGAATACATCCAGGTATGTGCTACAGAGTGCATGGCTGAAAGCCAAGAGAACATTGTTGATATGCATATATTCTATATTCCCTACAGAATACTTGATTGTACACAGGGCACTATCCATCCAGCCCTAATGCTGACAATATTTACTTTCTATAAATAGGAAGCAATAGTATCTGCATTCCACAAGAAGCTATAGTTTGGGGTCCCCCAACTAGACCTGTTTATAGTGTTCACACTTTATTTGCATTTATCTAGTTACGTTTTGCTTTCCCTCCTAAACTAAAAATTTTTCGTGGAAAGAAAATGTCTTACTCAACTTAAAATTCTTTATATCTAGAACGATGTCTGGCATATATCTGTTCAGTAAGCATGGAGAGTGGAGTGGAGAAATGATTCATAGAATAAAGGAATTAAGGGATAAATGATGTTTTCTTGATGGTATGAGATTAAAAACAGGATCCATGAGATCCTACTGACTTGTCAGAAACTAACTCTGGAAGAAGTAACTTCAGAAGCACACAAACTACATGCAGTGGCGGTCAAATCTGCAAGGGAATTTCATGTTAAATGTCTAGATCTTGCAGCAGTCTTTCTCCGTTGGTAGCATTTTCTATTCATTGTCTATGGTGGTCTAGCTATTTTGGAAAAGGAACAGAGGATATATTCAGGCATAATTTGCTATAAAATTAGTAGGCATATCATTACCCTCTGTGATACAAGTTTTTTTTAAAGCAAAAGTAATACTTCATCTTCAGATTACCATAATGAGGAGACTCATGAATAGGGCTTTTATTCATTCATTCAACAAAACGCTCAGCTTGTACTCTGTGCTGTGGTTCATGAAAAGAAGCACAGTATATTGCCTCTACCCATAAAGAGCTTACAATGTAATTGAGAAAATACATATGCACAAGGAAAATTATTCAATATAAGATGATCATACGGCCGGGCGCGGTGACTCACGCCTGTAATCCTAGCACTTTGGGAGGCTGAGGCGGGTGGATTGTCTGAGCTCAGGAGTTTGAGACCAACCTGGGCAACATGGTGCAACCGTGTCTCTACTAAAATACAAAAAATTAGCTAGGCATGGTGGCGTGCGCGTGTAGTCCCCGCTATTCGGGAGCCTGAGGCAAGAGAACCACTTGAACCCGGAAGGCAGGGTTGCAGTGAGCTGAGATCACACGGCTGCACTCCAGCCTGGGCGACAGCAAGACTCAGTCTCAATAAATAAATAAATAAATAAATAAATCATACATGATTTAAAATAATCATACATACTGTGCTTAAGAACCACATATGTGGCCAGGTGCAGTGGCTCACGCAAGTAATCCCAGCTCTTTGGGAGGCCGAGGTGGGCAGATCCCCTGAGGTCAGGAGTTCAAGACCAGCCTGGCCAACATGGTGAAACCCCATCTCTACTAAAAAATACAAAAATTAGCTGGGTGTGGTGGTGGGTGCCTGTAATCCCAGCTACTTGGGAAGCTGAGGCGGGGAGAATTGCTTGAACCCAGGAGGTGGAGCTTGCAGTGAGCCAAGATTGTGCCACTGCACTCCAGCATGGGTGACAGAGCAAGACTCTGTCAAAAAAAAAAAAAAAAAAAAAAACCCACGTGTGTATGAGTTCGCAGGAAAGCAAGCCCCTTAAGAGCCTAGGGGCCCAGCTGTGGTGGTTCACTGGGGCCTGTAATCCCAACACTTTGGGAGGTCAAGGTGGGTGGATCACCTGAGGTCAGGAGTTTGAGACCAGCCTGGCCAACATGGTGAAACCCCATCTCTACTAAAAATAAAAATTAGCTGGGCATGGTGGCAGGTGCCTGTAATCCCAGCTACTCAAGAGGCTAAGGCAGGAGAATCACTTGAACCTAGGAGGCAGAGGTTGCAGTGAGCTGAGATGGCACCATTGCACTCCAGCCTGGACCACAAGAGTGAAACTCTGTCTCAAAAAAAAAAAAAAAAAAAAAGGCTGAAGGGCTCCAAGTCTCCATAGTACCACGTAGGCTATGGATGGATGCAGAGAAGGAAGTACATTCTGTGTCAGTGATTTGGAAAAGTTAGAGATAGGATTATGCATGGTTTTGTAAGAAATAAGGTCAGCAATTATATCCATCTTGCTGAAACAGAAGACATAGGTAAGGAAAGAAATGGAGAATGTTTTTTACCTTTTCCCATACATCTTCATTTTTTTCCCAAAGAACATTTTTCTTCCAAGAGTCCAAGAGTTTTTAGTGACTTTTTTTTTTACTGGTGATGTGACTGAGCCAAAACTTGTTCTATGAAAAATGTTAAATTCTCATCAAATAAAGATCCATGTGATGAGCCAGCTGGCACCGTCAGATCATATTTGCTCATTAAAAGAAACACAAAACTAAGACCGTCAACTTGAAAGGGAGGATTTTGAGGGGCGATATATCCTTGTCACTCAAGCATTATAAGGACATGAAGAGATAAACATAAAAACAAGTTACTGAAGTTTCACAAAATGCAGTGTACCTAAGGAGATCATTGAATATATTTGATAAGCATCTGATTTGATCTCTGCAAAATCCATCCTCATCTTCAGAACTTCCCATGGAACACGAGCCCAAAAGTAAAGGAGAAGCTCATTTTTGGTGACTGTGTTTCTTTCGGCAACCAGCTTTGTTCCAAAAAGAATCTAATGGTTTCTAGGGATCAGTCACTGAATGTACATAAACAGTGATTTTTAACAAACTTATGTGGTTTGGGAATGCAGGCAGTATTTCTCCTGCTCACCTTTTCAACCTTGGGAATCCTGCCAAGACTTTTCTAGAAATTAGGGTAATATATGTGTTCCTTTTAGAACTTTGTTACTAATTCGGAGATTGGTTAAAGGGTAGAAAAAAATAGACTGTAAAGAAAAGAAAAGAAATGTTGGCTCAATAATGATCTTCAAAAATAGTGAGATTATTGACCACGCACTGTGGCTCATGCCTGTAATCCCAGCACTTTGGGAGGCTAAGGCAGGTGGATCACTTGAGACCAGGAGTTTGAGACCAACCTGGCCAATATGACAAAACCCGGTCTCTATTAAAAATACAAAACAAATCAGCCAGGCATGGTGGCACATGCCTGTAATCTCAGCTACTTGGGAGGCTGAGTCACAAGAATCATTTGAACCCAGTGGGCAGAGGTTGCAGTGAGTCGAGATCATGCCACTGCACTCCAGCCTGGGTGACAGAGAGAGACTCTGTCTTAAACACACACACACACACAGTGAGATTATTAACATGGAAAATGCAAACTAAGTTATTCCTCTACATTTGACTTTCAGAAAAGTTTGTTAGAGATGCTATTATATCTGAAGTTTAGGTTAATAAGAAAATCCTAGAAGTGGTTGAATGCTTAGATTATTACACAGATTTTTTTTTTTTTTTTTTTACTTAATTAGATAGCTGTGTGGTTATCAGCATGTGTAACTTTGCCTGGAAACAATAGGCAGATGAGGGCCTGGTTTTCACACTGTGCTTCACAGCACCCTTGAGTTCCTCCAAAGGCCTCTGAGGCCAAGGTGAGGGTGGGGAGTGTGCCCTTCAGCCCTGTGTCAACCACAGCATTTCCCTGTTTTAAATACTGTTCTCCAGTGTAAGCTCTCATTTTAAGAACTCATTCTGAGGCTAAAAGAAAGTCTCTGAAAATCGCTGGACTGGGAAATCCCTGGTGGTTTTTCCTAGATATGGCATCCTATAATCAGGAAAAGAAAAAAGTAATATCTTGGGAAAATACCGAGCTGTGAAATACTTGACTTTTGGAAAGTCTGTCTGCTCATATAAGTAGGTATCAGATGCCCTTGCTAGGCGGGTTTCAGCGCAACTTGTGATGCTGAAGTGACATAAGAATGTCCTCTTCTCCACAGGGCCCTTGCATTGGTAATCAGCAGAGCCTGGCTCACAGCAGGCTGTGGGACGCCGTGGTTGGCTTCCTCCATGTCTTTGCTAATATGCAGATGAAACTGTCTCAGGTACTGTGGCCCATTCCCTGCACGTGTCATTGTTGTGAAATGCTAAGTCGGTCCTCACTCCTTGGTGTTCCCATTGTGATGTGGCTGTTTGATCAAAGGCTGGACAAGTCATGCATATGAGGTCTCAGTTTTTTAAACTGAAGGCCAAAATGGGAGACAGAAACGGATGCCTCCCGGGGGTCCCAGACAGGCTTTTGCATGAACGCAGCTTCCTTCTTTGTATCTCACCAACCTACCCTTTTTATGATTGCCTCAACATTTGCTTTCTATGGTGCTAATCCTTTCTGCTTCCTTGTCACTGTTTTGTCAACTTATGAACACTCCCTACCAGCCCCATGCGTCCATCTGTCCCACGTTGCATGTCTCTGTAATCCACATCCCTCTTCTCTCTCACCCCTGCTTCCTTCCTCCCTCCCTCCCTGTCTCTGCCTCTCCTTCTCACTCCCCATCTCTCTGGCAAGATGAATCAGAACCGCTCAGAGCATTTATTATGAACAAATAAATGTAGCATATGTAGCAGTTTATTGCCTCTCTCCATGGCAACACCTGAGGGAGGCCTTCAGGAGGTATTTGAGGCTGATTAGAGTAACATTTGCAGCTTTAACTTTTAAATCATGTGTGTCTGAAATTTTCAAGGCTGTCACATCTGCCTCCTCTCTTCTGGAATGTGCTATTTAACCTTTCATTTTTCCCCTTTTGACTCTGGCCTTATGGGAGGAGAGAGTTCCTGGGAGGGCTGCCAATTTGACAGTAAGATGTCCATTCCTATGTCAGCTGGGCAGTGTGGTGCAGTCTCGAGGCGAGAGCCCTGGCCCTGCCACCTCCTCACCAGTGACTTTTGGAAAGCCACTTTCCCTCTCTGGTTTTGGTTTCATCATCTCTAAAATATTCAAAGTTAGAATAAGTGATCTCTGAGGTTTCTTCCCAGCTCTGATATCCTACACTTCTGTGATATTTTGTAAGTAGCTGTGGTACACACCATAGGTGATGAAGATTCCTTTGAAAGTTGAAGGGCTAGGCAAAGAGTTACGGTTGGGTTTTTGGTTTTGGGGTTTTAATTTTTTTTCCTTTTTTCTTTTCTTTTTTTTCTTTTTTTTTTTTTTTTGAGGGGGGTCTGTAAAAGGTATGTGACTCAGAATACATTTTTAATTGAATCTCCAGATTGCCCACCTCAGATCTTCCAAGAATTGTTTTCTACTGTGACATAGGGTATAAAAGCATGGAGTTAGCTTAGCAACGCTCTTCCTGCATTGCTGAAATTAAAACCAAACAGACTAGTATCAAAACCATCCAGAGGAATAGCCTCCATTTTATTGCATTAAAGGGACAAGTGGCACCCAGATCACCACCACCTAGAATTAGGAGACTCTAAATTAATCCAGAAAGAAAGGAGAACCCACTTGGTGATTATAACCTTGACACCTTTACCAGATGTCCAGTGTTCCCATAAAGCTCACTGGTAATTCTCCAGTGTAGAAAATGACAGCATAAGCTACCAGAGATACCTGAAGGCTCTTTGGTGCGTTGGGTTGTTCAGTAGTTTTGGACAACACTTGGTGTATCTGCCACACTGTACTAATGAAAGGAAAAATGTAAAGGAGCTTTGTTGGATGAGTCCTGCTACAGTGAGTCTCCCGGTGCTGCAAACAGTGGACGATAAGGCATCCTCATTGAGAATGAGAAGGACGCTCTTTCCTGACACTGATGCAGCCTGCACCTAACCTTTCCAGAGCAGGCTCTTCTTGCTCACTGCCCTGTACTTTACCGAGGGATCAGATAGCTCAGGGGTATCTCCTGTTTCTGTTCTAGGATTCCAGTCAGATCGAGCTGCTGAAGGAACTCTTGGATCTCCTTCAGGACATGGTGGTGATGCTTCTGTCCCTCCTGGAAGGTTGGGCTGTTTGGTATAACTAGGCCTTCACACAACTGTAATTGGTCTGAGCACTAACCTTACTGATCATGCAGATTATCCTTCTGGCAGGTCACTGATGCCATATGACATTGGTCAGAAAGCCAAATTTTCAGAAACAAAAAATAAAATGAGGGGCACCTGGTCTGATGGACGAAGCCTGAAATCAATTGATTTTCTATCAGTAGGAAAGCCAGAATGAACTGGGGAAAACCTCCAAGCTTTGCTCTTCCCTATCCTCTCCCTCTCCCCATTGCTTTTCAACACATCTGGCTGCCAGTGTGTATGCCAGCCATCTAGTTGGGCACCCTCCTAGGTCTAAGGGGATCAGAGGGACACCATGTATCCCTATGTGTCCCCAATAATCTGATAATGAAACCACTTCCCAGGCCCCAAGCCATGTTAAAGGCAGTGGTATGGCCACCTCCTTCTTCCCTTTGTTTCTTTCCCCCTTGGCTCCTAGTGGTGTAGTCTTTATGGCTTGCTGCTCCCTCCTACATCATCACGGTCAGAGAAGAGCTGACTAATTGGGCACAAAAGTCTTCTAAAACTAGCTACCTGACAATTTACATGATGGCTTGGGTTTATTTATATATTTGTATGTCTTTTTGAACCTGCCTCACAGGGAATGTGGTAAATGGCACCATTGGCAAGCAGATGGTTGACACACTGGTAGAATCATCTACCAATGTAGAAATGATCTTGAAATTCTTTGACATGTTCTTGAAACTTAAAGACTTAACCAGCTCAGACACCTTCAAAGAATACGACCCAGATGGTAAAGGAATTATCTCCAAAAGAGAATTCCAGAAGGCCATGGAAGGGCAAAAACAGTACACGCAGTCAGAGATTGACTTTCTCCTTTCGTGTGCAGAAGCTGATGAGAATGACATGTTTAATTACATTGATTTTGTAGACCGGTTCCATGAGCCGGCCAAGGACATAGGGTTTAATGTGGCTGTGTTATTGACAAATCTTTCTGAACACATGCCAAACGATTCCCGGCTGAAGTGTCTGTTGGACCCAGCAGAAAGTGTGCTAAATTACTTCGAACCCTACCTAGGACGCATCGAGATCATGGGTGGGGCCAAGAAAATTGAGCGTGTTTATTTTGAAATCAGTGAGTCCAGTCGCACTCAGTGGGAGAAGCCCCAGGTGAAGGAATCTAAGCGACAGTTCATTTTTGATGTTGTCAACGAAGGTGGGGAGCAGGAAAAGATGGAGCTGTTTGTGAACTTCTGTGAGGACACCATCTTTGAAATGCAGTTAGCATCTCAGATCTCTGAATCCGATTCAGCGGACAGGCCAGAAGAGGAGGAAGAAGATGAAGATTCTTCTTACGTGTTAGAAATTGCGGGTGAAGAGGAGGAAGACGGGTCTTTCGAGCCGGCCTCTGCATTTGCAATGGCCTGTGCCTCTGTGAAGAGGAACGTCGCCGACTTTCTGAAGAGGGCAACCCTGAAGAACCTCAGGAAGCAGTACAGGAACGTCAAAAAGATGACTGCGAAGGAGCTGGTGAAGGTGCTCTGCTCCTTTTTCTGGATGCTGTTCCTGGGGCTGTTCCAGATGCTCTTCACCGTCCTGGGAGGAATCTTTCAGATCCTCTGGAGCACAGTGTTTGGAGGGGGCCTGGTAGAAGGGGCAAAGAACATCAGAGTGACCAAGATCCTGGGTGACATGCCTGACCCAACCCAATTTGGTATCCATGATGACACTATGGAGGCTGAGAGGGCAGAGGTGATGGAGCCAGGTATCACCACTGAACTAGTACACTTCATAAAGGGGGAGAAGGGAGATACAGATATCATGTCAGACCTCTTTGGACTCCACCCAAAGAAAGAGGGCAGCTTAAAGCATGGGCCTGAAGTGGGTTTGGGTGACCTCTCAGAAATTATTGGCAAGGATGAACCCCCTACGTTAGAGAGTACTGTACAGAAGAAGAGGAAAGCTCAGGTAAGTGTCATCTGTTTCCTTCATCTTCCTTTATCCCCAGCATAAGACTTGTCACCATATCTTGTCATCGGTACTGACACCATTTCCCCAGGAGCCAACACTCTATTAGACAGTGGTTGTGGTGTGATTATGCTGATCTTATAATTCCACCTCTGACATGTCTGCAGAAATCAAGACTTAGATGGTTATCTCAGTGTCTAATCATTGGTTGGTCTTCTAGTTTACATTGTAGAATTCAAACGTGATGGCCTGTAACACTTTGCCTCAGACTTTTATTAGAAGGCTAGTTCTCATGCTGTGCAGATGCATTCAGTGAACTGAAAGCATAGAAAATGAAGAATAACATAAAAGGAGACCTTCCTTTTGAGACCGTGCTTTCTCAGTGTCATAAAAGGTCAAATGATCTCTTATGATTTGGCCTCTCAATGAGTTTGATCATGCTTGGGACATTTTTATCCTTGCAATACACTCACTATTCAGTTAGTACGTCATGTCAGTCAACAAGATTAAGTGAACAAGATAGCAGGAATTCAGAGCCCCTTGACCATGGAAGGTTCTGGGTGTTCCCCTCTATTGTAGTATCCCATTCACAGTGTCACTCTAGCATCAGAGAGAGTAGAGAAATGTGAAAAGATCCAAGCCCAAAAACATTCATTCACTCATTCATTCCATTCTTATTTATTGAATAGTTAATGTGCATTTGTCACTGTTTTAGGCTCTGGGAATATGGTGGTCAATAAGAAACACACTGTCCCTACAGTTTAGTGGTGAATAAAGGCATTGGAAAAGTCAAGACAAGTATAAAGAATGCTAGGAAGGAGAAATGTCAGGTTCTATAGTTCTCTGTAGGAGAGAATGCTGGTTTGAAGATTCAGGGAAGAAAACATCAGAATCAGCATTCCTACAATATTATTCTGTTTTGCTCCCTGATGTAGCCCCATAAACCTAGAACACAGTTTGATACATAACAGGGTCCCATTCCAGGACTGCTGTGTGCCAGCCTGTGTTCTAGGATAGGGGAATACATAGGTTTAAAGCAGAAACAACATTCTTGCTTTCATGAATCTTAACTTCTAGTGGGAGAAGACAACAAATAAGATCATTATTATTTGTGCTGCGTGTTAGAACACGTGAACATGCAATGAGTTACACAGCTAATATAGGCCCATCAGAAACAGGTAGAGGAGGTGTCGGAAAAGGTGTCATCTGAGTCAAGTCCTGACAGGCAGCAGGCACGTGAAAAGCTGGGGCAGGCATACTCCAGGCAGAGGATATGGTTAAGTATCCTCTGGAAGTACGCCTGGAAGGATCGGGAATGTTCCAGGAAGTCTGTGTGTTTGGGTGTGGGACACGAGTCAAATGGTACAAGAAGGGGATGAAGAGAAACACCAGGATCATGCAAGACTTACAGGCTGTGTTGAGGAGCTTGAATTTTACTCCAACTGCAGTGGTCCTCAGCCAGGGGATTGAGATACTGGCAAGAGGATTAAAGACAAGGCAAGAAGCAGCCTGTCAGATGGAGGCAGGCTGATCAAACTTGGTTTGATCTATGTCCCATCTCTTTCTGACCCCATGGATCAGTAGAACCACTGTCATGAGGCTCTCACAATGTCCTAACACAAGTTTCCTCTTTGAATTGAGTAAGTAAGAGAAGGGAGGTTGAGTTTTCAAGTTTCAAATCTTTGTCTTGGCATCTCTTCAGAGTCACTTGATATATATAGCAGGACACTTATGTTCGGTGATCCTGAGAGAAGCAGAAACATGAAAAGAAGCCATTGAAATTTGTGACCAAGAAGCAAATGGCCAAGAAAATGTCTCATCATCATGACCTCGCTTCTTTGAGGAAAGCTTGACTGATTGTTGTTTTTGTCTAGGCAGCAGAGATGAAAGCAGCAAATGAAGCAGAAGGCAAAGTAGAATCCGAGAAGGCAGAGTAAGTTCTTGGTAGCATCAACTACTCTAACTGCTATGGTAGATAGTTCTTAGGCCAGGCAGAGTGGCTTACACCTGTAGTCCCAGCACTTTGAGAGACTGAGGCTGGAGGATCACTTGAACCCAGGACTTCGAGACCAGCTTAGGCATCATAATGAGACCCCATCTCTACAAAAAATACAAAAATTGCTGGGCATGGTGGTGTGCACCTGTAGTCCCAGCTACTTGGGAGGCTGAGGTGGGAGGATTGCTTGAGCCCAAGAGGTCGAGGCTGCAGTGAACCAAGATCACATCACTGCACTCCAAGCTGGGCAACAGAGCAAGACCCTGTCTCAAAAACAAAAAAAAAAAAAAAAAAGGAAAAAAGAAAAAAAGAAAATAAGGAGAAAAATAAGGAAAAAAGAAAATAAGAGATAGCATCTGATATTCTGTTGCTATAGTGAATAGAAAACTTGATTTCTATCAATGCAAGCAATTATTCTGCAAGCCCTGGGTATATTTTCTTTTACCCTAGCTATATAATAAATACATTATATTCATCTTGCTAAGTTTATAATCCCACTAGCAGATCAGAGTTTCACTCTCTGGCCAGATGACTTTGCAACTTCACATATTGACGACAATGATATCTAATGTTTATTAAATACCTATTATTTGTCAGGCCTGTGCTCAGGTCTTTTATACAATATCTTATTAAATCTTGCCAGAAGCTTAGAAGAGTAGGTACTATTGCTTAGAAAATAAAGGGTAACTTCAGAAGGGGAAAAAAAATTGTTAAGTCTAATTTCAGAAGAGTACAAACTTGTATATAGCTGATGTACACCAAGATCATGGTTCATCCAAGTGGTCGCCACTCATTAAATATAAATTTAATGTCCAGCCACTGTGGGTTGATAGAGACCTGAAGTTTCCACCCTCAAGGAATGATTCCACCTCCTGCCCCCTCAACCCAGATTTCTCTTTAATCTCGTCTCCTGTTTTGGGCCAGACCGCCCTCCCTTCTGCCTGCTGAGTGGGTTTCCCATTTCTGCAGCATGGAAGATGGAGAGAAGGAAGACAAAGACAAAGAAGAGGAGCAAGCCGAGCACCTGTGGACAGAAGTGACAAAAAAGAAGAAGCGGCGGTGTGGTCAGAAGACTGAGAAGCCGGAAGCTTTCACAGCCAATTTCTTTAAAGGGCTGGACATCTATCAGACCAAGTTACTGGTAAGTGCTCCAGCCTTGGCCCTGTCCACGGTACAGGCATTGGCCCAGGCAGATGGCAGAGAGGTGTCGCTGATTTGTTTCACTGCTTGGTCAGTGACACTTCCTTCCCTTTCTCATTCCTACACTTTCTTCTTCCCATCTCTCTACTTGTTCCTTTTCTGTTGGAGGAAAAGAAAAGGGGGAGAGCCTGGAAAGAACCACAGTCCTCCAACAGCTCTGCTATCAGCAGGGTGTCCTCTGTCACCTGTTTCCTTACCAGGAGAGCAGGAACACCTCTTTCTACCTAGTCCTTTATGTCTATTATGTGGGGACTTAGCTGATCCTGGTCCAAAAGCTCAGAAGTGGTTTGATCATGTGGGAATCAGAAGGAATGTTCCTGTTATGTTAGCTTCCCACACTAGTCCTCCAAACCTTGACTGTTCTATAGGCAATCAAACCTTAGAACAGCTTGTAATATTCTTTCTCTGATACATTGCCTCCTGAGGTATAGTGGCTGAAGGCCAGGACCACACCTTCCCTAGCACCATTGGTGAGGGCTCCCCACAGAGAGACTGGGAACTTTACCCAGGCAGCTTCCGCTCCAGTCTGTGGATGCCGATTTTTCTGGGGAACAGGGCAGCGAGAATGGGAATGTTGCTTCCAACAAGGGAGGAGACGAGGCTCCTGGAACTGTAACTCGGAAAGGAATGAGGACACATTGCTGCCTGAGGCCACAGAATGGCTACATCCAGGCTGGGAGTTGCCAGGGTCTTCTGCGAGCCTAGATTACTTACAATTTCCTAACAGACTGCTTGCTGCGAATACGCATACACACAGCACTTCAAGGCAAGGCTCGAGTCCTCTGCTGGTGGCATGTTTAGGCCTTTGGCTCCCTGAGCAATAAGCCAGAGCAGGATTCTTTATAGCAATTCTAAAGCAATTTTTTTTTTAATCAACATTTTGGTTCCATGTTCATGACATGACACAGTCATGCCATGGCTGTGTTAAGAATGCCAAGGTTGGCCCGGTGCAGTGGCTCATGCCTGTAATCCCAGCACTTTGGGAGGCCAAGATGGGTGGTTCATGAGGTCAGGAGATCGAGACCATCCTGGTTAACATGGTGAAACCCCGTCTCTAGTAAAAATACAAAAAAATTAGCCGAGTATGTTGGTGGGCACCTGTAGTCCCAGCTACTCGGGAGGCTGAGGCAGGAGAATGGCGTGAACCCGGGAGGCAGAGCTTGCAGTGAGCCGAGATTGCGCCACTGCACTCCAGCCTGGGGGACAGAGGGAGACTCCATCTCAAAAAAAAAAAAAAAAAAAAGAATGCCAGGGTTGCCCTAGAAGAGTGGTCATCCAAGAGAAAGATGAGTCATGTGTGAACTTCTAACGAGAATTGACCTGTGTAAAAGTAGGAAGTTCTCTTTTCCTTCCAAAGCTCTTCTACTTCTGCCTGTCCTTTTCTTTGCAGCATTACCTGGCCAGGAATTTCTACAACCTGAGGTTCCTTGCTCTGTTTGTAGCCTTCGCTATCAACTTCATCCTGCTTTTTTATAAGGTGATACTTCATTCAGGGGTTATTTGCTAAATATGCTGTATACTAAGTATACTATGTGTAGAAAAAGAATCATGACAGAACTTGTGTTCTTAATTGTAGCAAACATTCTAATAGGTAGCAAATTTCTAAGACATTGGCTTCTAAAAGGAATACAGTTTCTAGCAGTGGAGAGACTACTGACAAGGGAGCCAGTTAGGGGACTATTTCAATGGTTCATGCTTATTTTAGTTGTTACTTGAATTTAGTCTTCAAATACTTGCTGAGCATCTACCATGAGCTAGACCCTATATTAGGAACCACAAGGTATTTCAAAATGAATAATAAACACAATTCATTCTTTCTTCAAGGAATAAGGTAACCAAGAGGCATTATAGCTAGCCTATTTGTTAGAAGCGTCATAAAGGAAAAATTCACAGGATTTGGAAAGAGAGGGGACTGCTCAAGTTAAACGAAGGTTTTGAACATTGGCAAGTGGGTGTTGCATGCTGTAGGCATGTAATAATTATTAGTGCAATGGATTAATGAAGGCTCCTGAATTCTCAACATAATGTTTAACTGGCTTTTCTATCTCTTGCCTATCTCCCTTTCTACCTAAAACCACCAATCTAATTTGTATGAAACATTGTTTTATCCACCTCAACTTTCCACTCGACAAACTAATGACCTTCTGTTGCCCATAAAAGAAAAATGGAAGTCTATAGCCAAGAGAGGCAAAGCTTGGTTTTAAACACGTTGAGGTTGAGGTGACTTCAGACAGACAGCCAAGGAGACAAAGCCAGCAAGCAGTTGGAGCTACAGGACAAAGCCTCAGAGACGTAGATTTGAGAGTCATATGTGTAAGAATAGCAGCTGAAGCCATGAATGTAAATGGCATCTCAGAAAGAATGGAAAATACTGAGTCTGGCTGGGTGGCAGTGGTGGGTGGGGCAGCGGGCACACACATGCTTCTGTGTGTGTGTGTCTCAGCCTCCTCTCAGGCCACAGCATGATCAGAATATTTCCTTCTGTGGCATAAGGATTATAAGCATATGTAGTAAAAGTTTCCTAATTTTAATTTTTTTGCTTTCTTTTCAAGAGATAGGTTTTTATCTCCTTTTTAAAAGTGTATTTGCAATTATTAGAGATACTGGGTGATTCCTAGTCATAAGTTACCTAAAAATCTCATTCATTCAGCAAGTAATGTTGAGTCACTACTATTTGTACAGCATATGCTAACCATATAAAATATTTGAGGAGTGCCCAGTGGCTGAGGTTCTTTTGATGTTTAATAAGTAAGTGTGTGTTTTGGGCCAGGTCACTGAAGAACCTTTAGAAGAAGAGACAGAGGATGTTGCAAACCTATGGAATTCATTTAATGACGAGGAAGAGGAAGAAGCGATGGTGTTCTTTGTCCTTCAGGAGAGCACTGGGTATATGGCACCAACGCTGCGGGCCCTGGCCATCATCCACACCATCATCTCTCTAGTCTGTGTGGTGGGCTACTACTGCCTGAAGGTGAGCTGTTGGCCACTCTGGATCTAATCTGACTCCTTGAGGAACAAGTGTCCTTTCTGAGCCCAGCCAGCCCTTTGCTCGAAGACTTTGCTATTTGTAAAGGTCTTTGTAAGTTCCGTGGAGCAGCAGCAGCGCATCACCTGGGAGCTGCCTAGACCTGCAGAGTCTCAGGCCTCATCCCAGGTCTTTTTTTTTTTGAGATGGAGTTTCGCTCTTGTCTCCCGGGCTGGAGTGCAGTGACACAATCTCGGCTCACTGCAACCTCCGCCTCCCGGGTTCAAGCAATTCTCCTGTCTCAGCCTCCCAAGTAGCTGGGATTACAGGTGTCTGCCACCACGCCCAGCTAATTTTTGTATTTTTTAGTAGAGACGGGGTTTCACCATGTTGGCCAGGCTGGTCCTGAACTCCTGACCTCAGGTAATCCACCTGCCTCGGCCTCCCAAAGTGCTAGGACTACAGGCGTGAGCCACTGCGCCCAGCCCCCAAGTCTTTTAACTCAGAATCTACCACTTAGCATGATCATTGGGAAATTTGTACGCACTTTCAAGTTCAAGAAGCCTTGCGCTAGGAGTCCCATTTCAGGTACCTCTTGTTGAATTTCATAGAACTAGAGTCATCAGGCTAAGTCACATGAGAGCTAGTTATGAGAGAGTCTTCTGATCTTTGAATTGATGTCAAAATTTTTATAAAAATACCTTTTCATTAGGCGGTAACCAAGATCTCAGAAGAAAGCTTACTGATGTGTTAGTTTTCAGTTATCTGTTGCTGCATAACAAACCACTCTAAAACTTAGTGGTCTAAAATGACAGCTGTTTACCTCTCTGATTCTGTGAGATGACTGGCACATTTGGGCAGTTCCTCTGCTGTATGTAAAGGGGCTACATTTGCAGCCATTTGTGAGCTCAGCTGGGCTGGAATGGCCAAGATGGCACATTCCCATGCCTGGCAGCTCCATGGGGGGACAACTGGAAGGATGGGCTCAGCTGGGGTAGCTGGGCCTCTCTCTCGCTCCCTCTTTCTCTCTGTGTAGATTCAGAGCATCTCCTTCTCCATGTGGCCTTTCCACATGCTCTGTCCAGTGGGGTAGCTAGACTTCTTGCATGATGGCTTGGGTTTCCAAAAAGAGCATGGAGGTGGAAGCTGCTAAGCCTTCCTGAGTCTTAGGCCCAGAACTGGCACAGTGTCATTTCCATTGCATTCTGTGGTTTAAGGGAAGTCACGTGGCCATCCCAGATTCACTGCTGCATGGTAGAGGGGAGAGGCGCTACACAAAGGCATGAATTCCAGGAGGCATGGTTCCTTGGGGCCATATTCAGAACCACTACAGTTATGTCAATCTCCAGTCATTCAATTTTTGGTGTCCCAAGTCCAGTTCCAGTTCTGCTACATCATAATTTTGTTTTTCTCACTGCTTTTCTCATTACATGTTTTTCTTCCTTCTCTTGAGTAGGAAATCTCCTTAAGTACAGCAAGCCATCTTCTTCCTGGGAAGAGTCCAGGAAATATTTTCCTATATTGTGGTCCTTTCTTCCCCCAGTGAACTGTAGTGTCATGTAGGAAGTCCAGCTACCGTGCTGAAGAGACCTTGTGCCCTGGGCCACACTAAGGACTCCATTGCAACTATGAAAGTGCAAATTCTGGAGTCAGGCTGCCTGGGTTGAACTCACAACTCTGCCACTTAAACTCCCAGTCCTCTATCTTCTCATCCGTAAAAATGAGTATTGTTATTTTCCCATCTTTCCTTTTGGTCCTTGAGCACGGAGGGGGGAACAAGGTCATGAAAACAAGGTCTTAGTGAGGTGCCGCCATTTCATCCGTCCTCGGTCTGCGCCTTTCGCAGGGCTTCCAGCAGCGCTATGTTGGGCGAGAGTGTCCGGAGGTTCACAACCTCTGTGGTCTGTAGGAGCCACTCTGAGGAGGGCCCTGGGAAGAATTTGCCATTTTCAGTGGAAAACAAGTGGACGTTACTAGCTAAGATGTGTTTGTACTTTGGATCTGTATTTGCTACACCCTTCCTTCTAGTAAGACACCAACTGCTTAAAACATAAGGATGTTTCAGTTCATCCATTTAACAGATATGAAGAGCATTTTAAGAGATGCAGCCTCTGGAAATGGATCAAACTCTAACTCATATGGCATACTAGATATGTTTGTCAATAAACTTATGACATGAATGCTTAATGCCTCTTTTTTGAAATAGGGAATGTAATAATTGGCCATTTGCCTACTTTATTATTTGGGTAACATTCCAGTATTACTCTGTGAGTTAGCTTATTTAATGGTGTTAAACTGAGGTTATATTAAATTTTTGATTCCCAGGTCAGGATTTTATTGGTAATTTATATAATAAAAGGGAAATACAAATCGATCTTTAAGAAAATGAGTATTGTTGCTAAAGTTGCTGGGGCGATTAAATGTAGTAGTATGTGTAAATGTACTCAGAACACGTAGTAAACCCTCAAGCACGTTCGCTGCTGCTCCTTAGTTTGTGATCCTAGAGTTCAGCTTATTAGATGGAGTACAGATTATACTGTGACCTGGAGAAAACAAAAAAGAAACACTATTTAGCAAGTAAAGAATGTGGAAGTTCTGTTTACGAGAGTATACAAACTTCTAGAAGATTGAAGGGGAATGTTTGGAATCCCAGAGATGAGCACCCCTCTGCAACTTGATATTGCTGCTGTTCTTCAGAGTCACTCAGAGCACAGCAGGCCTTAGTCGGTCGCTGAGCTTTGCCTCACCTCCCACATCATCTGTGCACTAACAGTCATCATCAGGTCCTCACAGTGTGCAGTGGCTGCTAGCCTTGGCCACCTTCCTATCGTGAGTTTTTCAGTTTATCAGTGTTATTTCATTGTTTTAAAGAAAAACAGGGCAAGAGGTAACTCTTTACAAATCACTGTCTGAATTTTGTTCTTTTGTTTTGGACAAAAGCAATGTGGGGTACATGCATATCATGGGTTTGGAGATGAAGGTTTCAAGGATGTCGCCAAGTAGCCAGTGGCATCTCAGCTGAGATGACGAGATGAGATGACCTAGCTCTGTCTGAATTAAGCTTTTTCTGGCTGGAGGAGCTTTGTCAACTGTGACTTCTCATTTCCTAGGATTTCAGCAATATCCTCTGGCCTCATTAACTGTCCCATGCTTGGAGTGTGTGTGCACTTAGTGATGGCTGGGGCAAGTGGATTATTTTCCAATCCCTTTCTGGGTTCCCCTTTGGCAGTAGGTCCTTATAGCCATATCACTATATCTAGTCTAAAATAAAAGTTCCGATTATAAAAGAATGGAGAGTGATAGTAGGAAACAAGTATGCCACTACCAGGAAGGAGCTCTTTGCGGACAGAATCTCAGGAAGAAAACTTGAATACAGAAAGACTGAATCCTCTCATTCTAACTATGAAACCATGTTTCATGAACTCACCTTCCAAGCCATGAGATAAATATGGCCCTGTACATTGAAGGGAGTTGGAACATTTCATCCTATTCCTGTGGCATCCATCCCGTAGAATGGTTTATTGTCCTTTCTAAATCTTGGTTCACCTCCAGCCGAGGAGTCTTAGGAGTCCTAACTCATTCAGCCCGGGCATGGCCTGCACACTAGCATCGGTCAGGGAGTCTAGTTTGTATGAATATTAGCTGTCTAACTGAAAACTTAAAGGGCGACCCAAATTAGACCAGGTTTAAAGAGGTAGGGGTATTTAGCCAAAGAGAATCATTGGGCTTTGATCCCACAACTAGGCACCCTAATAATTCCACTATAAGGAGATTGCTGCTCTGAAGTTGGAAGGTTAATTTGTGACAAAGACCTGGGAGCACGTGCTTTAATCACAAAGCCTGCTCTGAGTAACCATTGTCTTCCCACTCGTAGGTGCCTTTGGTGGTATTCAAAAGGGAAAAAGAAATCGCCAGGAAGCTGGAGTTTGATGGCCTATATATCACCGAACAGCCATCTGAAGATGACATCAAGGGGCAATGGGACCGCTTGGTGATCAACACACCGTGAGTGTCCCTCTACCTCAACCTAAAAAGGAGATGGAGTCTCTACTGTAAATAGAGTAACTCTTTCCTCCTGGCCTTAAAACTGGTTAATACAAACTTTCTTTTGGTTTCTGGGACTTTTCTCCCTTGCCTCTTCAATAAAGCCACTTACTGCCTATCAAATACTTGTATAGACTTCTATTAGTTTAACAGGGACAGAAGATATTATCGGATTTGATTTAGACCAGACAGTCCAGTACAATATTGCTTAAATTAGTTTTCCATGTTCGAGTCACCCAGTGTTTCCAGGCTTAAGTGGCCAAGGAGTCTAGAGATCCAGTTGATCAGCTTCAGCTTTTCCATAGCCTTCCATGGCACAGCACTGCTATAACTGTGCCATCTCTTAAGTCGTCGTCTTCTTTGTTTTTTTTTTCTTGAGACGGAGTCTCCCTCTGTCACCCAGGCTGGAGTGCAGTGGCGCGATCTCAGCTCACTGCAAGCTCCGCCTCCCGGGTTCACGCCATTCTCCTGCCTCAGCCTCCCAAGTAGCTAGGACTACAGGCGCCCGCCACTGCGCCCGGCTAATTTTTTTGTATTTTCAGTAGAGACGGGGTTTCACTGTGTTAGCCAGGATGGTCTCGATCTCCTGACCTGGTGATCCACCCACTTCGGCCTCCCAAAGTGCTGGGATTACAGGCGTGAGCCACCACGCCTGGCCTGAAGTCTTCTTAACCAAATAGCCTGCTTGGTAAGAGGCCTCCTCTTAACATAAGATTGAGAGGCACTTACATGGGCAGGTAAATAGAGCTGTCTGGTAGGGATGTGAAGACCTGTGGAGGCAAGCCTGCCTTCTTATAGGCATGCAGCGCTGTGGTGGGAAGAAGGAAGAGCACTGACTGACAGGCAGGCAACACCAAGGCTCTGAAGCTTACTGGTCTGTGAACTTGCACAAGGTAATCAAGCCTTCTCAGCCTTAGTTTCCTCATCAGTAATAGAGGGATGAGAATATCATCCTACAGAGGATCAATGAATGTATGTGGCAAATGTTTGGCACATGCCTGGCACGTGGTAGGCATTAAGCTGTTGCTCATTCCCTTTCCCCTAACTATCCAAAACACGGCCATCACCATTAGCAAATGTCACGCTCTAATGACAGTTGATTCACAAAGTAAGTGATACTTTCAAGATAAATTAATGTGGTAAAAGAAAAGAAATAGGGTCAAACATGTAAACAAAGGTGACTGTGTTGAAACTCAGGTGTGCCAATTAAGCTAGGCATGTTAAGAAACAGCAACCCTGACTCCAGGGGAAGAAAACTGTGTCCTATCCAAAGATGATCAGGCAAACTGAGAAGCAGCTCTGCAAAGGTCCAACTAAGTGTATTTCTTTATATTCTCCAGAAAAGGAAGGCTCTTCTCTTAGAAGGGGGAAAATGTGAACGGGCACATCCTTACATCCTAAGTCTGTCCCTGCCTGCGGGTCCCCTGCCAATCTTCTCACACAAGGAAAAGCACTGTTTCTGATGCTTTGTCATTACATTACAGAAGTCTTAGATACTATTAAATCCTTTGGTAAGCTTTGTGCAATCATCAGTAATGCTTATGTCTTGTTATACAAGGGGATATGGCCTAAAAGTCCCAGTAAGAAGGCAGTTCAATTTCAGCCGGGCGCAGTGGTTCACACCTGTAATCCCAGCACTTTGGGAGGCCGAGGCGGGTGGATCACAAGGTCAGGAGTTCAAGACCAGCCTGGCCAACATAGTGAAACCCCGTCTCTACTAAAAATACAAAACAAACAGCTAGGCATGGTGGTGGGTGCCTGTAATCCCAGCTACTTGGGAGTCTGAGGCAAGCAGAATCACTTGAACCTGGGAGGTGGAGGTTGCAGTGGGCTGAGATCACACCACTGCACTCCAGCCTGGGCGACAGAGCGAGACTTCGTCTCAAAAAAAAAAAAAAAAAGAAGGGCAGTTCAATTTCTAGAAATGTATCCTAAGGAGATAATGAGACAAGTATGCTAAAATGTCCCAACAAAGGTATTTGCCAATATTTTTTACTTAGAGTGGCTTAAACGTCCATGAGTAGGAAATGCATAAATAAATAGCTATTTTTTAAAATTTTAGGTAGACCAGTGTTTAATTTTTTTCACAATGGCATCATAGTACATGTTCATGTTTTGTAACTTGATTTTTTTCAGTTAACTATATGTCATGGGAGCTTTCTTTTTAAAATTTTTACTTTTATATTGTTAAGCACACATAAATAAGAACATATAAAATGTATATGTACATTTTACAGTATAATTATAAAGCAAAAAGGTTAAAAAATAGAACATTACTGAGAGCTTAAAAATCCCCTGTATTATCCTTCCTGATCATACCTTCCCAACCCACAGCTATCTACATTTTTGATGTTCATTAGTGGTTAGTAATATTAATTCTTAAATAATTAGCAATCAGTGATATTAGTGATATTCATTCTCCTGCTTTATAGTTTTCCCACTTAGGTATTTGTCCCTAAATATATTTTGACTCTTTTGACTATTCTGAACTTAATATAAATGGAATTATACTATATACATTATACTATCACTTGAATTTTTTTAGCATTATTGTTTGGAAACTCACCCATGTTGATGTATGTAGCTATAGTTTGTTCATTTTCAAAGCTGTAGTATTTTCCATCATGTATATTATCACATTTGTCTATTTTCCTGACGGTAAATATTTCAACTTGTTTTCTAAAGTTTCTGGCTTTTATAAACAGTGCTACAGTGAACATTCTTATACCTGATACACAAGTCGAAGAATTTCTCTAGAGTATAGACCCAGGAGAGAAATTTGCCAAATAGTAGGATATGCAAAATGTTTGTTCCAATTTATACTCCGAACAGTACTATATTAGTTTCTACTTCTCTACTTCTTTGCTGGCACTTATTGGCCAATAATTTTGCTGATCTAGTAGGTGTATAATGGCACCTCGTTGTACATTTCGCTGATTACTAAATGGGTTGAGCATCTGGTACTTCTTCCCTGAACATTCATGTCTAGATGTACTACTTTATTTATCCGCTTTCCTTCTGAAGGTCTGTTCTCTATGGCACACTTTAAGGACTAGTAACAAGTAAAAGTCTGTTTTCTACCTTCAAGGAGTTTGCATACCTAGTCAGGGGACAAGAAATGCAGAATGCTCAGATGAAGGTAAGACCGTATCTATGAAAGGGTCATGCCCAGAGCCTGTGGTCCTTGGCCCTTCAGCATCACTTGTGGAATCTTGTGCTTAGAACAAAATACGACCAGGCTGAGTTGTATGTTACAGACCATTTGTATAAATGATTTAAGAGAAAGGCGGTATCAGTGTGGCAGAGAGAGCATGGCTTGATTTTTATTTGTTTTATTTTCCATTTGAATGCAGTGCATAAAATATCAAGTAGCAATGTACAAGGAAGAAAGTCAAAATAATTATTTTCATCCCCCAGAGATAAAATATTAGCAGTTTACTCTGTAACACCAGCATTTGTTTTTGCTTTCAAGTGGCATTTAAATGTTTAAGACAAAGAAACTGCTTTAACAAACCAAAAACAAGCAAAAAAAAAAAAATTCTGCCACCCTGTTGGGGGAGAGGCGGCTTTTGCTGGGGTTATTCTTCTGAGACGTCAGTGAATAGTGGGAGCTCTTCATTTCCTTATCAACAACTTGGGTGGTCTCTGGAGAATAGGGAACTGTTGTGTTCCAGAACCGAAAAGAATGAATCAAATAAAGGAAAACGACGGTAAGAATGCATGCACCAAAGGCCAGAGGCTCCTAGGCTGCAACCCAGCCTTACAAGGAACTCCCACAGGAAGGCTTCAGTAAGTCTGGATAAGAACAACATAGTTGCAATGGTTTTTTCCAACATTCCTGAAGATGACAGTTCTTTCTTAACTTTAACAATAAGAAATATTTGCAGTGGAGCTGGTACAAGCTACAGACAGAAGATAGATCATCTCTCTGGGGATGTTAGGGGATGGTACAGAACCACCTCCAAAAAGAGAGGGATCCAACTCCCGGAGGAAAGCAGGCCCTGCGGCATTACGTGGAAATAGAAAATAGAGTGGAAAAGCCCTCAGTTTAAAAAATCCAATGTAAATAAAGTAAAGGTGATTCCCAGACTGGAAACTCCATGAAGTTAGGGACTTTCCACCACATCCCACATCCCGCATCCCCATTATCTACCCCAGAAGCTGACATAAAGTCGTGACTCATTGAATGGAATGCCTGTGTTTTCTGTAGCATTTTGTTTCTGGTTATACTGGGATTAGGGAAAGGATTTAGAAACATATATCTGTCTCTAATCTGTCATCACAGTTCTTGGCTCCAAATCATAATTCTGAGGCAGAAACTGCCCCGTGGCCTTCTGAGTGTTTCAGAAGCCAATACAAAGTAGTGAAACCAGATGTGACTCAGTAGACCTGTGATGACTCTGAACTTCAATCAGATCTTGAATTCTTTGGTGAGCAGGACACAAATCAAAAAGATCCCAGATCCAGGCACTCACGCTGAAAAGTTTCTTGATGTGTTTTCCTTGATGTTAAGAATGAAGAACCAACCTTTTTCGTTTTCTTTTTCAGATCTTTTCCTAATAACTACTGGGACAAGTTTGTAAAGAGGAAGGTATGCCTTGTTAGTGGGGGTGAGCTCCGTGCTCACAAAAAACTGGTTTATGTTTAAGTTCCCCACATACAAACATGAGTAAATGTGATGCTACTTTTATGATGATATCTCAAGAAGAGTAAGTCACAGAAGGGGTTGGTTATGAGCATATGTAGCTTTTTGGCTTCATTCATACACTCATCTGCCTTAAACAAGTGAACACGATCCTCATGGTTTTCTGCATAGTAGATGTTGTTTTTTACAGTTATCATTTAATTGTCCTTCATTGCTTTTTTCTCTGGGTTTTCTCTTTTTTCTGCGTTTTGAACTGTGTCTTAATCTGCCCCTTGGAAGACTGCCCATAGGGCAGCAAAGCTCTGAAGAACCCAGAGCTAGAAAATATCTGGTGGTGGCGTGTGGCCTGAGCTCACCCTGTCATCCTTTGCTTCAGGTGATCAACAAGTATGGAGATCTCTACGGAGCAGAGCGCATTGCTGAACTTCTGGGTTTGGACAAAAATGCTCTTGACTTCAGCCCAGTAGAAGAGACCAAAGCAGAGGCGGCTTCTCTGGTGTCATGGTACAAAAGACTTAGGAGTTCAAATCCAAAGCAGCTAAAATAGATCCTTTGTTTTTCCACTCCTCTTCAGCTGCTTGAGGGAGAAATCACAACCATGTCTTTGTTCTCTGGGCTCTGGGCTGGCTTAGGTGTTGCTTCTAGGTTCTCACACATTGGGAGAGCACTGCTTTAAAATTTTGAAAACCAATACATTTTTGTGCCCTATAGAGCTGAAAGAGAAAGTCTAATTAAAATTTTCAGGTTGGGCTGGTGCAGCGGCTCACATCTGTAATCCCAGCATTTTGGGAGGCTGAGGTGGGCGGATCACGAGGTCAGGAGTTCGAGACCAGCCTGGCCAACTTAGTGAAACCCCTGTCTCTACTAAGAATACAAAAAAAAATTAGCCGGGCATGGTGATGGGCACCTGTAGTCCCAGCTACTTGGGAGGCTGAGGCAAGAGAATCGCTTGAACCTGGGAGGCGGAGGTTGCAGTCAGCCGAAATCACGCCACTACACTCCAGCCTGGGTGACAAAGCGAGACTCCGTCTCAAAAAGAAAAAAGAAAAAAAAAATTCAGGCTATGTGATTCAACCATTCTCTTGTCTCATGGGGAACACGTACAACTCGATAAAGCTGAGAGCCATATTTAGGTTATTAAACCTGGGAGAAAAAAAAACTTACTTTTTCCCCCTTATTAAGCACTTAACTACCTCTTGACATTTCTAAGTTTTAAAATTGCGTGTTCTTCTCTAGGCTAAGTTCCATAGACATGAAGTACCATATCTGGAAGCTTGGAGTTGTGTTTACTGACAACGTAAGTATTGTACCTGGAGAAACAAAATTCTGTACCCCAGGTTCAGGGATGCCACAGAGAAGCAAGCTATGCAGGATGCTCAGAAAGATTCAGGGATTGCTTATCAAAGACCAAGAGCCTTCTACGTGCTGGGGGAACACTTATACAATGGTTTGAGGTAGATGAGGCCTACTTGACAGTTCTTGGGCCAGCTCACAGCACCTAAACCCCCTCTATCCTCAGTTTGTCCCCCAAAATAAGAAAAAATGGTTTAATGAGCACATTATGAGGCAAAAATGCTTAAAAAGCTGCTTTCTTCCATTCCCAGTCCTTTCTGTACCTTGCCTGGTATACAACCATGTCAGTCCTGGGCCACTACAATAACTTCTTCTTTGCTGCTCACCTGCTGGATATCGCAATGGGCTTCAAGACACTGAGGACCATTCTGTCATCTGTAACTCACAATGGCAAACAGGTACTGGTTTCTACTGATGCAGAACAGAATGAATCCTATATGCATAGGGAAAAAAAACAGGTAGTATACAGTGTATGACAGGAAGGAATGTGTCGTGGTGTATAATGTACTTTCCTTGGCCAAACACTTGAACTAATGGTGATTGTTTTTGCAGAATTGTAGCCAATTGAAAATATAACTGCAACCATCATGTAAAAAGCATAAGACCTTGATTCAGTGACCCCTGATATTTAGACCAACCAGGGGAGGGAGGGAGGTGATGGACACGTCAGAATAACCTTGGAGATCTTTTTTTTTCTTTCCTTCTTTTTTTTTTTTTTTGAGACAGAGTCTCACTCTATAGTCCGGGCTGGAATGCAGTGGTGGGATCTCGGCTCACTGCAACCTCCGCCTCCCAGGTCGCAGTTCAAGCAATTCTCCTGTCTCAGCCTCCCAAGTAGCTGGGGTTACAGGTACATGCTACCATGCCCAGCTAATTTTTGTATTTTTAGTTTCACCATGTTGGCCAGGCTGGTCTTGAACTCCTGATCTCAGGTGATCCACCTGCCTCGGCCTCCCGAAGTGCTGGGTTTACAGGTGTGAGCCACCATGCCCGGCCGGAGATCTTTTTAAGGTCTACCCCTTCCTCCATGAATCTGATATATTCCCTGGGGGTTAGCAAGTAGCCGTACACAGAAAACTCCCCAGGTATTTCTGATATCTGCATCCAATTAAGAACCAATGATTTCAGACACACACATATGTATATGGTTGTTTTATACACAGTACACATTTTATATGGGTGTGTATATATATAATATAGTTAATACATATTACATAGCTAATATATAATCAAGGAATTGACTCTGACAATATACAGATTAGATATTGATGAGACTGGATAGAGCAATGGCTATAACCATGTTAAAATCTTCTAATGGCTCCGCCTTGAGTACAGATTCAAACTGTTGAGGGTTTCATTCCTCATTAAGTACAAGTCAAGATGGAAGTTAAAATGTGCCAAGCTCATGCCCTGTCCCAGTTACGGTGACAGTCGCACAACTACCTGCTAAGGTAGATGTTAGGCTCCCTTTACAGATAAGAGAACTGAGGCTCAGAGAGGCTAAATGTCTCACCCAAGACCACACAGCTGCTAAGTGGCAGAGCTTAGATTCAACCCCTTTTCTTCCCTGATGCAAAGTTCAAGTTCTTTCTTTTTTCCTAAACCAACTGCTTTCTGCGAGGTCTGCTCTCCGAGGTTTGAGCGACTGTTCCTCCCCCGAGTCTGCTGAATACATTTCCTCTGGTGCTATCTTCACACTTGTGCCCACTCCCTTTTGTGTCGCTCCTTGAAGACAAAGCTCTGATCATGCTGATATTCGTGTCTCCCAGCTCAATGCCTAGTCCTTGAGAGAGGTCAGATGTGCAAGTCCCGTGTACCCCTCACTTAAGCCACTGAGTTCGCACTCCTAAAGCCTGGAAGTAAGCGAGGCCCTAGGACACCGCAAACGGCCTGGGCAGAATTCTCGGTAATAAAAAGTGTGACTCAGCTCCACCATGGTAATTTTTAGAGTGCCTTCAAAGTTGTGATAATTATCCAGTGCATGATTATTTATGAAATAGTATAAGGTAGGGATACCCAGCAGTCCAAAGAACCTTTGGTTTGTTTTTGTTTTGAGACGGAGTCCCGCTCTGCCATCAGGCTGAAGTGCAGTGTAGCGATCTCGGCTCACTGCAACCTCCGACTCCCGGGTTCAAGTGATTCTCCTGCCTCAGCCTCCCGAGTAGCTGGGATTACAGGCACACACCACCACGCCCAGCTAATTTTTGTATTTTTAGTAGAGATGGGGTGTTGCCATGTTGGCCAGGATGGTCTCGATCTCCTGACCTCATGATCCGCCCACCTCAGCCTCCCAAAGTGCTGGGATTACAGGCGTGAGCCACCGTGCCCGGCCTGGGGTTTTTTAAGAAGCAACATTAGAGTAGAAGCTGCATTGTGAAGCCTCAGGTAAGAGCTAGCTCTGTATGAACAACAACAAAACACATATACCCCTCATAGCACCTTCACTATTCAATACTTAAGTTCCTTTATATTTTACTTATGCCCAATCTAATACCCTATACATTAGTCTGTTTGGGCTGCCAGAACGAAGTACTACAGACGGGTATTTTGTTAAACAACAGACATGTCTTTTCCACAGTTCTGGAGGCGGTGAGTCCAGTGTCACAGTGCCAGCAGGGTTGGTCTCCTCGGGGGCCTCCCTGTGGCTGTGGACAGCCACCCTCTCGCTGCTGCTTCCCCCTCACTGTCCCTTCACATGTGCCTGTGTCTAGCCCCACTCTCTGTGTCCCCAGCTCCTTTTCTTCTAAGGATGCTAGTGAGATTGGCTGCGGGCCCATCTTAACAGCCTCACTCTTTAACTAACTTACTTACCTCTTCGAAGGCTGTATCTCCATCTCCAAATACAGTCCCATTCTGAGGTGCTGGAGGCCAGGACTTCTAACACCCCATCATTACTCTTTCTCCCAGTAAGCCCGCTTCTCTTTACCTGTGGTCCCATCTTTCCTCCTCTGCTTATGGCCTGATGGCTTTCTTAGCCGCCCTCCACCCCTTCCCCATTTCCTCTCCTTGCTGGTCCTCACTGTTCCTCCTTGTTTTCTTAGAGGCTCCTCTGAACCTTTTGAGGTAGAGAAGACCCCACTCCTTTTCCTTTCTCTGTCGTCTCATTCCCAGTTGGTTCTGACGGTTGGTCTCCTGGCCGTGGTGGTGTATCTCTATACTGTGGTGGCTTTCAACTTCTTCCGCAAGTTCTACAACAAAAGTGAAGACGATGACGAGCCTGATATGAAGTGTGACGACATGATGACGGTGAGAGCCCACCCACTGCGGGGCCACCCCACCCCACCCCCTCACTGGGAAGAAGGGCTGCGTAGGGGTGCTCTGGAGAACTAAGTGAGAGCTGTAGAGTTAGTTACAGATCACAGCGGAGATTAGAGTAGAAGACAGATGTCTCCTCCGAACAGGAGTGTCCTGGGAAGACAGAAGTGATGGAGGTAGGTTTCATTACCACACATCTGAGCCCCGTGGAAAGGGAAGCACCCTGCATAGTGGGGTCATCATTCTTCCATATTTTTTCTGGGGTAAAGATGAGACATTATTTTTTGAGACACAGTTTCGCTCTTGTTGCCCAGGCTGGACTGCAGTGGCACCATCTTGGCTCATCACAACCTCCGTCTCCCGGGTTCAAGCGATGCTCCTGCCTCAGCCTCCCTCGTAGCTGGGACTACAGGCATGCACCACCATGCTTGGCTAATTTTGTATTTTTTAGTAGAGATGGGGTTTCTCCATGTTGGTCAGGCTGGTCTCGAACTCCCAACCTCAGGTGATCTGCCCACCTCGGCCTCCCAAAGTGCTGGGAGTACAGGCGTGAGCCACCGTGCCTGGCCAAGATGAGACATTATGATGAATGAAACCTGTGTCTAAATTTCATGGGAGTCGAGCTTTGATCGTTGTCTCAGAACCGAGAGCAAAGTCCCATGGGCCGGGATTGAGCACTTCATTTCTTTCAGCAAGCCAGTCAGGGGTTCCTTCCGGACAGCCACCATCGGCTGAAGAACACAAAAGCAGCAGGAGGAGGTTTGGAGTGGGGAGGGGGAGTCCTGTCAGGCCAGAGCTTCGTGAGAAAAAAGGCACCGCCCAGAGTAAGCCAGCTTGGCTGCAGCAGCATCTCCAGTTTATTTTGACCAGATTTCAGAAAAAGAACATGTGTCTCAGGGACAGGGGACAGTGAACTGCCCAGTCTGTGAGCATCTCTGTGAAAGAGGCGATGCTTCTTGACGAAAACCTCTCCATGTGCTTTCTTGGGCCAAGCACCGTCATGAGACAGCAGCACCAGCGCCTAGAGTACTAGTATGACCAGCATGTCTTCAGGCTGCCCCTGGCTTTTGCTTTTCCAGGTTTAAGACAATCCTTTCTCTGTGTGTCTAACCCATCCCATCAGGTGGAGAGAAGAGGCTGCCCTGCTCAGTGGGCCTGGGCCTAGATTGGCTCAAACCTGCAGAGCAGGAGGAGCAGAAAGGTCCGTTATATTTGACCTTCCTGCTGCCGGAACCCCTGCCCCACCAGGTGTAAGGGGAACACAGAAGAAGAAGAGGGGGCCTATTTTGCAGTTTAAGGCACAGCCTGAAGGCCAGGCTAACAGTCTTAATGAGGAAAAATTAGTATCTGGCATAGGCGATGCACATCAAGGCTTAAAGATCTTTTAACTTACATCCACCTTAAATGAATTCTGCTCTATCAAATAGTTCAAAACTGTTTTCTTTTTGATGGGCCTAAAAATACCTTTTAAAAGCCTAAATGTAACAACAGGCTTTCCATCTTTGTAGATGTCAGACTGTCCAGAGGGTGTAGTGGACAGCAGCTAGCAGCATGAATACTGGAACCTCTGAAGAGTTCCCCTCTCCGGGCTCAGGGCTGCCATAATCTGACCGAATCATATGAATGATCTGACCATCTTGCTAAAAACAGAACTGTGACTTGTGCCTAAATCGCCATTATTTTTCTTCTCTAGTGTTACCTTTTCCACATGTACGTGGGAGTGAGAGCAGGAGGTGGCATTGGTGACGAGATTGAAGACCCTGCTGGTGATCCTTATGAAATGTATCGCATTGTCTTTGACATTACCTTTTTCTTCTTTGTCATTGTCATCTTGCTGGCCATCATTCAAGGTATGATTACCAATTATGTTGAGTATGAACAGGTTTTAATCTAGTTATTTTTGCCTTCTTGCATCTGTGACTTAATTGGTTTATGAAGAAGTGTGTGAATTCATTTACTTGTTAATTTAGCAAGAGCTAATTTAGCATCTACTATACCTGAGGCCTTGGCTATATATAAAGCCAAAGACACACCCAGGCACAGTTATAAGCTTCATCCATACAGAAGAACCCCTTCCTTCTGTTCCTCTACTCTGAATTATTTCCTCCTCACTTCTGCTTCTGAGATCTCTCCTGCGGCTAGTCTTGTCCTCTTCATTTTCCTCCCAGAGAGAGAGGGAGGGAGGGTAGGAGCAGAGGAGCTGGACAGTGCAGGGGAGGGGAGGGAGAGAATGGTATTTCAGTCAATAGCTTGTCAAGATTGGAGAAAGATGATGAATTTAAGGGAGAAGCAAGTAGCTAACAGCACTGCATAGTGTCGAAAGGTAGAGTTGGGAGGAACAACGTGAAATTGTTAGAAACACGAGTATTATTTTTCTAATTTTGCTTTGAGTGTTTCAGCTTGATAATTCACTTTAACAGAACAAAGTAGCTTCTTCCAATCCCTCTATCATTCCTCTACCCCTGAACCATTGAACCACTCTACAGATTGCTTTGTCTTTGTATTTAAAATTCCAGGTCTTATTATTGATGCTTTCGGAGAGCTGAGAGACCAGCAGGAACAAGTGCGAGAAGATATGGAGGTAATGTTCCTCTAACTACTAATCCCAGCTCTATTTTAATATCCCCAGAAGCAAGTGGATTTTTTAAACAATAGGTTTTACTATTACTTAGGGCCAGTACTAAGCAAGACCACAGTTTGTTTTCTATGCCCTGTGCTCTGCCCTCTGCCATACCACTGCCAGGCCTGCCACTCTGCTGCCGCCTTCACTGTCCCATAATCAGAGGGAGCAGTATCCTCAGCTAACCAGGAGCTAAGTGTGTGGTATCACTGAGTGAATGTCTAATAGCCAAAAGCATGAGAAAGTTTTCATTGTCCCTCAATTCGATAGAATCATGACAGTTTTCTCTCCTGCCTATATTATGCCTACAAATGCCTTTTCTGCCTGTTATTTTTCTTAGACCAAATGTTTCATCTGTGGGATTGGCAATGACTACTTTGACACGACCCCTCATGGTTTTGAAACACATACATTACAAGAGCACAACTTAGCCAACTACTTGTGAGTATTCTAGGTTAACAGAACTGATGGGAGTTGTAGCATAGAGAAAGCCAATTATGTCATATAGTTCAGTCTCTGCTGGAAAAAGAGTAACCAGAACAGAACTTCCAGGAGTCCCCATGAACCTGTACCTTTGTCCGTAGACTCTGCCTCTCCCATGTGTGACAGACGTGTGTTGTGGACAATTCCTGCTCCTAGCAAAAGGCCAGCCCTTCAACCTGTGATTGGATTCCATCCAGGACACATACCTCCAGCAATTTCTCTTTCTCTACTGGACTTCTATCACCATATAAATACGCTTTTTTAAAATCCTAAACAAAAATCTGTGGCCCCACTTTTACTTCCAACTATAGCCCTACTTCTTTTTCCCTTTCAGCACCATGGACAGCTGTCCATGCTCACTCACTGTCTTCAGTTTTTCGCTTCTCATTCTCCTGTGAACCTCCTTCTGGCAGGCTTTCCTCCACACCACATCCTAAGACTGGGTCTTATCAAAGGGGCCTGTAACCTGCATGTTTTTAAATTCTGTGGTCAGTTTTCAGGCCTCCTCATGTCTGTCCTTTCTCATTAATAGCTAAGCCCCATGACCTGGGATATTTTTGGGCATGTCTGTTTTCATACCACCGTTTTTTTTTTTTTTTTGAGACAGTGCCTTGCTCTGTTGCCCAGGTTGGAGTGCAATCTTGGCTCACTGCATCCCCTGCTTCCCGGGTTCAAGCGATTCTTCTGCCTCAGCCTGCTGAGGAGCTGGGATTACAGGCGCCTGCCATCACACCCAGCTAATTTTTACATTTTTGTAGAGATGGGAGTTTCCCCATGTTGGCCAGGCTGGTCTTGAACTCCTGACCTCAGGTGATCTGCCTGCCTCAGCCTCCCAGTGCTAGGATTACAGGCGTGAGCCATCACGCCCGGCCCTTTCATACTGCTTTATCCCAGCACCTAGAACAATGCCTGGCACCCAGTAGGCAACTAATAAATGTTTTACTTCTTCTAAGGTAAAGCATTCACTGAAGAACAAGTTACCTGAACCTACTGGGTACTAGGGACTTCCTATAAAACTTAAAATCTTACAGAAGAGTATATAGATTTTATTACCTGATAACTCAGACCCTATAACTGATCATTTACAAGAAAAAAAATCCTGGGCTCTGCTCCCCAGCCTAGCTCTTCCCCCTTCTCTCTCTATTTTGTAGCTTAGAGAGTCATCTTTCTTTCCTTTCTCTCTTTCTCTTTCGAGATAGGGTCTCACCCTGTTGCCCAGGCTCAAGTGCAGTGGTGTGATCTTGGCTCACTGCAACCTCCACCTCCCAGGCTCAAGCCATCCTCCCGCCTCAGCCTCCTGAGCAGCTGGGACAGACACACCACTCATTTAGCACCAGCTTTTTTTTTGGTATTTTTTGGTAGAGATGGGGTTTTGCCATATTCCCCCAGGCTGGTCTCGAACTCCTGAGCCCAAGCAATCCACCCACCCTTGCCTCCCAGAATGCTGGGATTAGAGCTGAGCCCTCATCTTTCGCAGATGACAGACCAGTGGAAGGATGCTGTCATTTGGGTTGGAACCCCTTCTGTGCCTTCCCATGGTCCTGCTACACTGGTCTCTTTCCTGTCTCTATCCCCTCTAGGAGCAAGCTTGAGGGGAAGGAACCCAACTTGTTCATATTTGAGCCTCCCACCCAAAATGGTGCTTTGTCAAGTAAATGTGCTAGGCAAGGAATGATGTCCCAAGCCCCTAAGAATCAAACCGGATAAAGAGATTAACCCTGCTTTCTTTCTCAGTAAACAAGAAGGGGAAAGGCAATAAACCTACTTAGAGCTGCTACTGTGGGCCAGGACCTGAAGCTCTAAACACAGTATCACCCTGACAGAACTCCAGATCTGGGGCTCAGGCTCTCCACCCTCAGGACAGGATTTCTACTTTCTCATATCGCCAGCCTCACCATCCTTTTCCTGAAGGGCACGAGCCTGGTTCCTTTGGAAACTGTCTCTGAGATCATGTAATGTGAGCTGAGAGTTCAGCCCCTGCCCCCTGGGATACTTATGTGTCACAGACAAACTCAAACCTAAGACACAGATCACAAAGCAAGTGAAACGGCACTGGCATTCCCCCAGCTATCTATCATAAAAACAAAACTAGACTTCAGGAAGAATCAGAGCAACTCAGCGAGATTAAATACTTTCTAACTTTTCCATGACAGATATTCTTGAGACACACACATCATTTCAATTCTATATTTTTATGAGATGACAAATGGCCTGTTAAATATTCTATGGTAAGAATTTGGGCTACCATTTGTTTTATTAGAATTTTGTTAACAATAAAATGGTGGCCAAAATGCTACCTTGCAAGTGATCTTAGCTCGAGGTTTAGGGATGGCAAAAAGCATCTCTCCTCATGAAGTGGCTAATTTCGAGATTCATGTGTGCTACTATGATGGACACAAATGATGGTGTGCGTCCTTATGCCACAGTTCCCTGATTCTTCAAGTCACTGTAGACAGCGTGGGACCAAACAGCCTTTCTGAGCCCTGATTACAGTTAATCCATGCGAATGAACTTGGGTCTTGACCAGAGTATCTAATACTATCTTTTTTCCTCGTTGCAGGTTCTTTCTGATGTATTTGATTAATAAAGATGAAACAGAGCACACGGGTCAGGTGAGAAACAAAATGCCTTCAATTAAGAATCATACACCCGTGTTAGATCTCCCTTTGCTAAACCCTGAGACTGCGTAGGGCATAGGCTATCTGAAATAGATAGATGGCCCCATTAATCCCATGTATGCATTTTTCCATGACCTTTTTGTGACTTAGTAAGAAGCCAAGGTCCTCCTGATTATCCTTCCCAACAAACACTGACATTTTCCAAACGCTTATAGCTACTGCTTCCGACTAGAAGAGCTGGAGGTGGGGAGAACATTACAGAGGAAAAAGACAATGAGGAATGGAGTGGGTGGCTGTAACAAAGCAGAAAAATCGGAGTACAACGGAGTGAGAGACAGCCTAAGAAAGATAAGGAGCTCATGTGTGGGTGACACAGGAGCCTGGAGGTGTGCATGTGAGAGGATGTGTCAAATTTTGTGACTAAATGTGAAAAAGAAACGTAAAGGTAGAGAACAAGGGAGGAAAACGTCAGTTATCAAATTATTCAAATATCAATACCAAACATATCAAATATCTGTCTTTGGCAGAAGTCGCCGGTTTCCAGATCTGGATTTAGCAATAAACGTTCCCTCATGCATTCCTGCGTCCTCCACCAACGGCGTGGAATCAGCTTATTGCTAAATCGTTAAGTCGTTTTAGTGGCAAACATTGGTTGGTTTCAGTTTTGTTTGGGGCACAAGGGGATGTTTCTGCTTCCCTGCCAGCGTGTGTCAGGGAGACACGGCTTCTTGCTCCCCAAACAGCAGAATAGAGCAAGAATGAATGTGCAGACATCAGAGGGTAAAAACAAACTGGGTTTTCGCTTACTGTGGTTTAGAAATAAGCACCCGTTGTTCCCATTTCAGGAATCTTATGTCTGGAAGATGTACCAAGAAAGGTGCTGGGATTTCTTCCCAGCCGGTGACTGCTTTCGTAAACAGTATGAAGATCAGCTTGGATAAATCTGAATGAAAGAAGCGCCACAATTCTGGACAGTCAACTTCCCATGAAATAAAGTCCTCCTTTTACAGTTCTGTAACATATCTGAAATGTGACATTTTCTAAATGCCTCCCTTAAAAAAGCTGTTTGCTAAAAATCTGTGCTATTTTGAAACTGATTTGGCTTTTTGTGCCTAATGGACATATACTGTGGGAGAGAACCTGTCAAAATGTTTAAGAAATGTTAAGGATGGTGAAGAATCAAGTCATCTCTAGGCAAATGCCTTCAAGTTTTTGTTTGTTGGGATGGGAGCATTAGGGAAAGGGCTAGTGAATTATGAAGTCTCGAATGTGTGTAATACCTGAAATTTTAAACACTTGAATGTCACCATGGTATCCAACTTGTGACTCATAGGGTCTGAACTACAAAAGATAATGTTAACTGCAGTCTAATTAATTTTTTCCCATGGTACTTGCTAGTGACTGTATCCAGAAAAGCTTTAAGCAGTTAAAGAAATAGGAAAAAAACCCGACACTTTGTCGACACTGAAATATCGATTAAGTGCCTTAAAACCTCTTTAGATATAGCTATGCAAGTTTTTTATGTTTGTGTTCCAGAAGGACAGTTCCATTCATTAGTTGTGATCTTCTGTCTTACTTTATGAAACTGCACTTGAAGGCTATTCATACAAGTTTTTTTAGTAACAGCGGTCAACTGCTGTTATTAGAAGAAAAGTACTGTACTGAAACTTCAGAAAAAATCTCAACCTTATGCCAAAATGGAGTAATGCTTTATGGTCCTTGTAAGTAGTGGAGCTGCTATGTTGAGGTGAATCTCCTCAAATACAATGAAGTGCCCACTGCAATAAAGTAATACATACCAACATCTCTGTGGTTTGGCCTCTTGGAATGTACCACTTCTGGTTGATTCTACAGCTCCTCTGTGACTGCTGGGAAAGGGGACATGCGACAAATTGCCCAGGGCCCCACACAAGAAAGAAAGAAAAACTGGACAGACTAGCATTTGTTTATTTTGGCCAAATGCAAGCCTTGTTTGTTTGCATCTATTCTCTTAATCAGCAGCAGCACCTGCTATGCTGTAAACACTGCAAGGAAGGAGGCTAGAAACAAGGGCCAGAGTATATATCCCACCCTTGAGGGAATCTATTCGATTACTAAGCCAGAAAAACAAATGCAACAAGCTGCTTCAATGTATTCTTTCAGATGTCAAACACAGAGGTAGGCATTTACTGCTGTGAGCACAATGGAACACACTAGCTTGGGGCATGCTTGTAAACTGGCTGTTCCTGAAGGACAGCCTTATGCCCACCTGCCCTTAGAAGGCAACCAAGATTTGCTTCAGGCACTTTTTTTTCCCCATTTTAGGAAATCATGCTGTCCAACCAGTCTTCCAGCTCTTCCTCGGTAACATGTCTGGATGTACTTGGTTGCTCAGGTTCCATGTTCTTTTCTTCAGTCACAGATGGTTTTGCACAAACTGGGGAAATAAAAACAATGTTAACACCCTCAGATGCTTCCCTCAGGTTTGTTCCCAGATAGAATCCAGCCCTAATTATTACTTTCCTTACAACAAGGGGAAACATTCTCGTCATTGTTACTCCCTAAGATGATACAGTCACATCTGAACAAAAAAGCTGGGTAGAGGATTCCCTCTATTCTGAAGTTGAACTTCACACCTTGCTAGTTGGTTTTGTTTTTTTTTTTTTTAAAGACCAACAGCTCAGTTTTCTCTTTACTATTATTGTAGCAGTCCTGGAAAATTCAAGGATCTTAAATGCAATACATGGATGTGGCAGTCACCCCGGGCCCCTCTACACCAGATGGGCCACCTCTCACAGGACATGCAGAAAGTAGAATGTGACGTTCTTTTGTCAAAATGTAAGATTGAAATAGCAAGAAAAAAGTACGAAGAGGTGGCCTGTCAGTCGAGTAGAAGGTCCACTGCCGAACGGCTGAAGGCTACAGGTATCCCAATGCCTTGTGATAGCAGAAATTCCATTTGCAGCCCCAGGTTTCTACTGCAATCAGGCAGGTAGCAGCTTTGGAAGCTCGGTGTGTCGAGTGAGAGGAAGGTTGTCAGAAAGGTCAGCTCAGGGTGAAGCAGAGATGTGAGCACAGAAATAGATGTCAGTGGACAACACTGGATCAATGTCAGACACCGAGAGGGATGTGTGCGGATGTGATGCGGGTGGGGCTGTTCTTGAAAAAACACCAGAATCAAGATTCATGGGGAATAAAAGGAAAGCCATACCTTCCTCCTCTTGGACCACCTCCCCATCTTTCTTGGATTTCAGGTCCTGAGATGTCTGATCTGGTAAGATGTTATCTCCCTCTTTTACAGGTGCATCTAAATTAAGCAACAGATCTAGTTCTTCTTCCAAATGGTCTCCTGCTGACTGCAGTGGGGAAGTGGGTTTCTGAGAATCCGCTGAAGGACCCGGTCTTGGGTTGTCTGTGCCCAGCAACAGAGGGCAGCCAGCAGCCGCAGATTTTAGCTCTGAGATGGGCCCCTTTCCTCCAGGCCCCAAAGGCCCCTTTAACTGCATCCCTAATCCCTTGCCATCATCAGTTCTCTTTGGTTTCACCTGAGGAAGCTCTAAAGGAACTGTGGCCTGAAAGAGAAGTATAAAAAGTGAGTTAAAAATGTGAGTCTTGCCATCTTCGCTTAAGTAAATACATAGGAGGCTGAAGGAAGCCATCAAACTTGGTGACATAGGAAACTCAATTCAGATAGTTCACAAAGTGGCTCCTTTCCAGGCCCTGGCGGGCACCCTTCCTAACATCTGGGGTAAATGTGGGAGACCTCACTGAGACATGCCAGCACTGTGCCTCCCACTCTCCCCACCTCGACCACGTGCTAACTAACTCGGATTTGGAATTAAAAGATCCATGTCTTCCTAGCGCTGGCCTGAAAACTGCCAGAGGAGCACAGGTCTATGTGGCTTTAACACTTAAATCTGTAATGAGACATGAACATCTGTAAAATGTCCCCAAGAAGTAATTAGCAAATCAGATCTGTTCATTGTATTTAAGTGCACTAATATAAAGGTACAGGAACAAATTCACCAGGAAGAGTCTCTTACCAACATCGAGTAAAAAATGCCAGACACAAAAGAAAATACACACAATTCGATGATTATATTTGTAAAATGTTCAAAAACAAACCACAGTATTAGAGGCTAGGCGAGTGAGTGCCTTTTGGGGAGACAGTGACTTGGAGTGCGTCTGAACGGTGGCTTCTGGGGTGCTGACAATATTCTGAGTCTTTATCCGGATGCTCATTCCATGGTTATACTCACATGTGCATTTTTCTGAATCGATGTGATACTTTAATAAAAGTGACAAACTCCCCCGGTGACTGTAATATAAGGTTACAATCTAAGGCTGAGAATCACTGCTTTCGAGGGAAGGCTCCGGGGACTAGCAAGGCCTCACAGGGGGCAGGTTCAGAAGTTCAACCTCCACTGGAGGTCCTGACCCCTTATTTTTACATAAACATCCTGAGCAGACATGGAAGACGGTATGGCTTTATATACAAACAGGAATAGATGTCCAGCATAGTCAGCTGTACGGGGCAATGCTGGGACTTAGTCCTCTGTTCTAATCTCAGAGTCATTTAATTGGTCTGGGGTGGGTGTCTGTTTGTTTTTAACTCCCCCGGTGATTCTAATGTGCGGACAAGGTAGAGAATCCTGCGCTGCAGCATGGGTTGGGGAGAAATGTTTTTAAGTGATTTAACCAGGATTTCAAAGTCACGTAATTATTTTATACCTTTACTCTAATGCCTGCCACTGACATTACATCCTTCACTTTCAAACACTCACAACCACCACTTCCTCTCTGTCCTGAGTCCTGAAGCCTTTATCTCAGCCTTTCCCTGGTGAGTTCTGCTAAACATTCCTCATCCTGTGAGATCAAGCCAAGCACTTCAGAACTTTGAACATCACTGGACATCTCACTAGAGCTCTCCCAAACACCCCCAAATGTTTCCAAAGACTCCCCAGGACATTCCCCCATTAGTGGCAAATGCAGTTTTTTCTAGTTCTCTACCCTGTCCCTAACTGTCCTCCATCCCTGTACTCTGCCTGCTGCCCCAAATGTTAGACTAGTAAATGCACTACAGCAAATGGGTGGGTAACCAATTCATTGCTACGCTCAAGCTTAGCATCACATTCAGCCGCAGAAGGAAGTTGATAATTTCAGTTGCTAGGATTATATGTAAAATAGAATCAGTACGTCTTTTTTTTTTTAATTGTGCCAGAATTTTGAAGCTCTTCATGGCATAGTCTTCGGGCCTCCCCGTCTCTTAGTTCATCAATTACCACTTCATCCTGTTATCTCCTGAATGTGTATGTCTAGTCCTTAATGCTGAACTTTATAGTTCTATATCCAGTTGACTATTATTTCCACTTGGATATCTCAGAGGCACAAACTCATCAAGTCCAAAACTCACCCTTCCTGATCCTGCCTACCACTGAGTTGCACAATTTGGAAAATCTTGAATTTTTTATTGACCACTCTCTCCCAATTTCCAACATATCGCCAAATCCTGTTAATTGTACCTTTGAAAGACCTCAGTACATCTCTGCCATCTCCACCATCACTACTGTAGTCCAAGCGACAGTACTACCCACCTGCACCTGTGCAGCAGCCTCCCCATGTGCCTCCCTCACCTGCTCTGCGCGTGTGCACCTGCACATGCAGACTCACCCCCACGCATGCACTCCGTCCCCACAGTCTTCTCTACTCGGCAGCAGCGTCGCTTTTGTTAATGCAGAGCTGAGTGGGTCTTTCTCGTTTAAATTCCAGCTCAAATGTCCTTATGCTTTAGACCTCAGCTCATCTATGACTGCTTCAGGAAAGCCATTCCTAACCACACCACACGAGAAACTGACTTACTCTAAAAAAACACTGTACTTCACACGACGTATTACAGTTTGTATATGTTTGTGTGACTATTTGATTAATATTCATCTTTCCCAATAGATGAAGTTCCAGAAAGGCAGGAACCATGTCTGCCTGTTCACCACTGTGTCCCTAGTGTCGAACACACAGCAGGATGATGCCTAAATATTTTGAGTAAAATAGCCAGACTTTATATTTTACATTTCACTCAATTCCACTACATTTGATCCTTTAAAATGTTTCAAATATAAAATGTAAAAAAGTAACCTCGAAAACGTTTTGGATTCTCCTTTAAACTTTACCTTGATATGAAACCTTCAGTTTTATAAAGGGAAGCTGACACAGACATCCTGCCGAGGGAAGGGTTTCCCTCTTTTCTCCTCCTGCCCTAATCCACCCGCTTCGAAGACGGCTTCAGGATTTTTACCTGGACCAGTTCAGCAGCAACGTTGAGTCGGAGGGAGAGAGGCAGCTCTTGAAGGGCTCGAACCAATAACTCACTATCCACGTAAAATGCTGAATTCTATACATAGATTAAAAAGAAAATATCAGGTGACAATTAAGTATGACCTTTTGGAAATAAAAGAAGAAACTGTAAATAAATAATCCACTGGAGGTATCTGGCTAGGAATAAGACACATCATACATCACACTTGATGTGTTAAAAGTTTCTGCATCTCCACATTATGATCAGTAAAACCAAAGCTACCTTCCTGAGCCACAGCTCACACTGTCAGAGCAAACAGGGCAATGATCACCCTCCCATCAAGACTGTCCAGGCTGGGCGCAGTGGCTCATGCCTGGAATCCCAGCACTTCAGGAGGCCAAGGCAGGTGGATTCACCTGAGGTTAGGAGTTTGAGACCATCCTGGCCAACATAGTGAAACCCTGTCTCTACTAAAAAATACAAAAAGTTAACCGGGCATGGTGGCTGATGCCTGTAATCCCAGTTGCTCAGGAGGCTGAGGGAGAATTGCTTGAACCTGGGAGGCAGAGGCTGCAGTGAGCCGAGATCGTGACATTGCACAACAGCCTGAGCAACAAGAGTGAAACTCCAGCTCAAAAAAAAAAAAAAAAAAGAAGCGTGCCCAGTAACCTGGAAACTGTGGAGTCTTTTGCAATGACTAATAAGCTGAAAGAAAAGCAAGCATTTAATGAAATCTAACCTGATCCCTTCCCTGAATTCAGACTGCTGGCCTTGGATAGAAGAGGAAAGGGCTATTTAGGCAGTGAAGATGGGGCTGACAGGTGGTGTGAAGATTTCAAAGGAGCTGGTCTCCTCAAAAAACAAAAAATAAAATAAAAAATTTTTAAAGCCACTTTGTAAGAAGGCTTTCTTTTTTGGTCACCAGTTTGCCCCACAAAGGTCTGAAGCTTAAGAAAGCCTTAGATAATAAAGTTAGCTGCAGTGAATTGCTTTTAATGCTAAACTGTGAATTTTTAAAATAGGTTTAATTGGAATAATAATAAATCAGCATTTTCTACATGTTTTAAAGTATTCGGTGCATTATTTTTGCCTGGGTAACCCAGCTCCCATGTCAACCTGGTCAACCCTGGCAGCCACTCGCAGTTGGAGTAGAGGACCTGGCCTACGACATCCGGCCACAGACAGGAGCAGACAACACCCACTAAGGATGCTGTGGCGGGTGGGGTGTAAAGAGAAAGGAGACACGCCAATGCTGGGAGAGGGGAGCCAGTCCTGACTATAGGACAAAGCCTTTCTGTCCCACTTCTCTGCCATCAGTGTGCACAGGACCCTGTCTGTGTTGTAAGAATCTGCAAGCCTGAAGCTTCCTCTCTAGCCAGGAATCTTAGCTCTGAGTCTCAGTATCTGTATAAAGGCACACTCTTTAGTGAGAAAAGAACCTGCTATATACTTCACTTTGCAGCTAAGAAACATAGCCTTTAATCAGACCATTACATCTTCCCCAGAATCTACAGGACTTACTGTCCATATGCGCCTGGGGCCCAGAGACCATGTGTACACGGTATGGTGGAGTAATAAGCTGGGCAGCTTTTTAAGATACAGGTTCACAGGCCTCACCCACAGAAGTGGACTCTCTGGGTGAGGTGGGCGTGGTCGGGGTGGTGGGAGCCAGGAATCTGCCTTTAAAAGCCAGGCCCTCAGGAACGGCGGCATATAACTCAGCCCCCAGCAGTTCGCTCAGCCCCCAGCAGCTGCTCAAAGAAGTCCTACTGGATAAGTCACCATGTCAACAGAAATTTAATCTGGAATTTAAAAACCGAGGTGATTTAAAAAATAAATCTGTTTGTTCACCCAGGGAAATTATCTTCCCACTCATCCCCTCTTTACATGGTGCCCACCCTGTCCAAAGGAAAGCTGTGAGAATCCCACTTGCGGATCTAAGAGACCAACACGCCTGTGGTCATGGAGGCCAACAGCTAGATCAGAGCACCCTGACTGCTGGCCTGTGTCCCTTCACCCTGTGTATCCGCCACAGAGCAATGAACGCCAAGTCCAAGCCATGACACCCGGTCCCTCTCCTACCACGACTCCCTTGAGGATTTTGGACATGTCTCCCTGTCAAACTCCCACTCCCTTTAACCGCAAAGACAAAACGTATTTCTACTTTTCCTTTTTTTTTTTTTTTTTGAGATGGAGTCTCTCTGTTGCCCAGGCTGGAGTGCAGTGGCATGATCTCGGCTCACTGCAATCTCCACCTTCTTGGTTCAAGCAATTCTCCTGCCTCAGCCTCTCAAGTAGCTGTGATTACAGACTTGCACCACTACGCCCAGCTAATTTTTGTATTTTCAGTACAGGCGGGGTTTCACCATGTTGACCAGGCTGGTCTCAAACTCCTGACCTCAGGGAATCTGCCCACCTCGGCCTCCCATGATCCCTATAATCATGGGATTATAGGCATGAGCCACTGCGCCCGGACCCTCTCTATTGTCTTGCATCACTGGTCACACTGAGGACATGGGATGGTATAAGGAACAACAAATTACATATATATGTGTGTGTACATATATATAATATATAATATATAATGCACTCAACATATAGTATCTAATTATAATATAGCATGTATTATATATTATATATATCCAGTTTTTTCTCTTACATCAACAAGGAAGAAAATTTAGTGAGGAGTTGAGTCAGACAGGAAATTGTTTTGATGGGGAAATGAATTCAGTTTCAGACATGTCCTACCTCCAACTCGAACTGTTCAAAATCAAACAACTTCTTTCTGCTCTTACTTTGTTCCATTCATGGCACCACCACCCACCTAGTTACTCAAGCTAGAAAGCATAGTGTCACTGCAAATCTTTCTTGTCCTTGTGTCTCACATCTGGCCAGTGACCACAGTGGATCCCATCCTCCGCTCAAGTCCTGTCTGTGAGTAACCTGTGTCCCACGCCCACTGGCTGCACGCCCTCGGGCTCTCGCTCTTTCCCATTCATCCAACACCACATCTTCCTTATCAGTTTCCCCGCCCCTAACCTCTCATCTCATCCGTTCAATCCCTCCCCATCCTTCCCAATGCGGCTGAAATTAAATCTAACCATTTCCATATTCTTGCTAAACAAAACTTTGTTAACAAATAATATGAGTAATAAAAGAGCTCATTTTGAGTGTTTCATATGCATCAGGAACTGCACTCAAGGGCTTTTTATTTATTATCTAATTTAGTCCTTCTTATTACCTCCATTTTACCAGTGAAGCAACAGAGAAGGAAAAAGTTTACCCAAGTCTTAGATCCAGAATTCACACTCAGGTCTGAGACTGCTGGTACTAACTAGCCCACGCCTGCCACTGAGGCCTCCTCCCCTGGGAATACTACACTCTGGCCACACCCTTCTCTGAGGGTAACCTCATTTTCCTGATCTTACCCATTTTCATGTTGTTTCCTCAGACAGGACCTACCAGAGGCACGCTTGTCCACCAAGACCCATTCAAATGATCTTTTCCCCACGGTACCAATTCCAATCACTTCCAGTGCAAAGTAACTATCTCTCCAAGTACTGTTAATTCATTTATCGCACCCTTTTAGGTTGTATTCTTGTGCACGTATTAGGTAAGTATCTGTTGAACATCTACCATACTACAGGTCAGCCAGTGTGCCCAGGTAAGGGGCCAAGAGCAATGAACAGGCAGGGTCTGTCTCATTCACTTTGAATAAGCTCCTTTTAATAAAAACATTTAGTAAACCAGTGCTCTATGTTCTGATGAAGGACAAAGCTTAGAATTATTTGAAACTCTGAAGCTACTTGAAATATTCTTTGGTAATCAATGTGGTCAAAAGGAGATGAAATGCAAATTGTTTGGCTTCTACCATATTCCTCAACAATCTATCTTCGCTGTGTCCTAGAATTCTAACAAGTACCTCAGGCGTAGACCCAGACTTAGCAAAGACAAATGTAATTCTCACCTTTTTCTATGGCACATATAACACGCTCTTTGTAAAGTGCCAGGCAGTCATTTTCCAAGAGACTCCCCTCCTCATAATCTGTATGAGTCAGAGGCCATCCCAAACAAGTGAGCTTAAAACTGGCCCAGAGATCAAACAAGCCACCCACAGTGCATATGCTGATCTGGGAGCAGAACAGGGAGGACACTGCCTATGGGCTTGACATCTGCAGCTTCAGCCACCTCTCTGAAGCTGGGGGCAGATGCTAATCACTTTATCAGACAGTATGCTCTGGCCCTGGAGTTGGGGAGCATATCACAAGCCACCACTATGTCCCTATGTGCATCCTAAAAGGGGGAAAATATCTGTCATCTCTTATATGAAAAGAATTAGTGGAAACTTGATGAAAGACTTCTACAATATTTGCCCTTATTTTATACTTCTATTCTCCTAATTGTAGAAGTATTATTTAAAGCTATAAGGTTAAGGGTTTTCTCAACCTAACACCAAAAACAGTGACAGAGAAAACTAATTTCCAACTCTAAAGGGAATCGTCAAAGAGCGGCAGAGGAGGAAGACCAAATGGCAAAGTAATCCACTCTGTCAAAATCACAGCTATCGAGTTTCTACCTCGAGACCCAGTCCATGTGTGCCGCATAATTCACACAGGTGGCCAGGTAGAAAAGTGTACTCTCGCTTCAAGGACTTGTGGAATTTCAGCCCCCTGAAAATGTTCTGAAAAGTTTAGCTGAGAGTACACTATATAAAAATTCTACTCTTTTCTACATGAAGACTCTGTCACAAGAATGTAAAAGGTATTAGCCTTCAGCCTTGAAGAAAAGCCAGTCCACACTTAAGACAACTCTTACCTTACCTGTTTTGGACAAGAAGCTTCAGTATCCCATTCTTTCTCCTCAGCAAACCGGAACTGTGAGAAGGAGTCCCCTAGGAACAGGGAAAAAAAAAATTATGCAAAAGCCAAAGGAAACTCTCAGTTCTCTGAATTTCCCTGCTAGAGCAAAAGTGCCATTTCTGAAGTGCTCAAACTCAAAGGGAGAGACAAGGATAAAACTGGAACATACCTCCAACTCCATTTCCAAAATCACAAAACACACAGATGACAACGTTAACATTTGGTAAGATTAATCTTTAGTGCATTTCATCTTACCAAATGGCGTAAGGACCAAGATAAAAAGATAAAATCACTAATCTTAGTCACTGGTAAATAAATTTGATCCCTCAAAAGTTATGGCATAGGCCGGGTGCAGTGGCGCTCACCTGTAATCCCAGCACTTTGGCAGGTGGATCACTTGAGGTCAGGAGTTCAAGACCAGCCTGACCAACATGGTGAAACCTTGTCTCTACCAGAAATACAAAAATTAGGCTGGACACGGTGGCTTATTCCTGTAATCTCAGCACTGTGGGAGGCCGAGGCGGGTGGATCATGAGGTCAGGAGTTCGAGACCAGCCTGGCCAACATGGTAAAACCCCATCTCTACTAAAAATACAAAAAAAATAGCCAGGCATGGTGGCACATGCCTGTAATCCCAAGCTACTCTGGAGGCTGAGGCAGGAGAACTGTTTGAACCCAGAAGGCTGAGGAGCCGAGATCGTGCCACTGCACTCCAGCGTGGGCATCAGAGCAAGACTCCGTCTCGGGGGGGAAAAAAAAAAAATTAGTCAGGGGTGGTAGCGGGCACCTGTGGTCCCAACTACTTGGGATGCTGAGGCAGAAGAATTGCTTGAACCTGGAAGGCGAAGGCTGCAGTGAGCCAGGATTGCACCACTGCACTCCAGCCTGGGTGACAGAGCAAGACTCTGTCTCAAAATAAATAAATAAATAAACAAAACAAAATGGAAAAAAGTATCTCATTCATAATAGCAATAACATACAAAAAATTCCTAGGAATGAATCAGGAATAAACATTTATTAAAAGAAACTTTAAAAAATAAAACTTAGAAAGACAAAAAACTCAACAGTATCAAGATACCAATTTCACCTAATGAGGTCTACAAATTCAATATTCAATCCCAAAAAGATTTCATTTGTCAAAACTACTCAAATTCCTTTTTTAAAATATATGAAACTAAGACATGCTTTTTTAAAAAGGGTAAAGAAGTTGTCTTATTGATTATAAAAATGTATTCAAAAGTCTCAATAAATAAAATGGATAGTCACTGGTGAAAAAAATAAGCACAGAAGAGTGTCTAGAAACAGACCCAGGTATATGGATACTTAGATATCGTAAGATTGGCAGATGAGATCTGTGGAGAAATCACTTTCACGGTGTTAAAGCAACTGACCAGCCATGTGAGAACTAGGCTAGTTCCCAGTATCTCATTTCTCAGATGTAAAACATATTTTGTATGAATCAGGTATTTAAATGTTTAGAAAAAAAGGAAATCATAACGCAAAAGCAGGGATGAATTTATTATTATCTAGAAACAGGAGGGCAAATTTTGGCTGCTGAAAAAATTTTAATACATAAAAATAAAATTTTTTGAATTACAGGAAGTATAAACAAACTCGAAAGATGACAGGCTGAGAAGTAATATTTGTAGCACATATTATTGGCAAAGAATATGTGGAAGTTCTTTGTATATTAGATCTTTGTATATTAGATACAAAACTTCCACAAATCAATTAGAATAAAGCAACCCAGTAGGAAAATAGGAAAAGGGGAGAATATGTGAAATATGATTGCTAATATATATGAAGTAAATGACTGATGTATGAATTTAAAATCTAGTAGATTTTTTTAAAACTGGCCAAATTGCTGAATGCTTTATTGAGTGTTGTTTTTGACATTCTGGAACTTCTATATTAGAAATGATCATATGATTTCACAGATTAATATGTAATTGGTACAAGATTCAGTATGCAAATAAGGCATGCTATGTATACTTATTTTTAATATCTGAATATTCACTTAAAGATATAGGTAAAATTCCAACAATGACTATCCTATTCCACCAGTGTTCTTGCTGAGAATGAGGAACCAGGCACCCCTACCCAAAAAGACCCCAAAAGTTTTATCTGAAGGTATCAGAGCTACCAACGCATTGAGGACTTGGACAAAATTCCTGGAGAGAAGAGAAGCATACAAGGAGGTTAGGCTAACATTTAGGGCTGCGTATCTCCCTAATGCAGAGGCTAAAAAACAACCCAGGAGGTCGTAAAGCTGAAGAAAGCTCTGCCAGTCTTACAGCACCAGGTAGACAAAAACTGGAGTTCGGGGCCAATGGATGAGGAAGTCTTGGAAAACCAAGGCTTTCAGGCAGGACCCGCTGATAACTGCATCCTGTAAGGAGGAGTAAAGTAGGCATTGACCAGCCCTCACCAAGTCTGAGGTCCAGCTGTGAGTCAGCTCAATCTCTGATCCTGCCTACAAGCAAAAGTAAATCATTTTTGGAGGAAAATGACACTATCAATATCCTCCAATGATCTCTACAATTTTTAATTTACAATGTCCAAAATTCATTAAAAATGATCAGGCCTACCAAAAGATGAGATCAAAATAGTAGAAAACTAAGAGAAAAGAAAAAAGAAACAAGAGTTAACTGAAAAAGATCCACAGAGATTAAGATATTGGGGACATGAGACATGGATTTTGTAATTTTGCCATGTCAAAATTTCAAGAACAGGAAAAAGTATAACATCATAAACAATGACATCCATGAAGTCATCTTTGATGCACACAAAATAAAATACACATAAAGAATACAAAGAAGAAAATGTTGGAGAAAAATGAGTTACCCAAATATAACACATTTTGTTTTCAGGAATAAAACTTCAAAATATAACACAATTTAAAGAAGGCTTTAAAAAATCCTTACAGATAAAGCATATAGAGGCTTATTTTATTTTAGTAGAGATGGGGTCTCACTCTGTCACCCTGGCTGGAGTGCAGTGGCATGATCAGAGCTCACTGCAGCCTCAAACTCCTAGACTCAAGTGATTTCCACCATCTCAGCCTCCCAAGTTTCTGGGACTACAGGTGCACACCACCATGCCCAGCAAAATTATTATTTTTTGTAGAGATGGGGTATTGCTATATTGCCCAGGCTGGTCTCAAACTCCTGGCCTCAAACCATCCTACCACCTCAACCTCCCGAAGACCTAGGATTACAGGTATGAGACACTGCATGTGGCCTAGAGGCTAATTTTATTATTATGTTTTAGATAATGTCTCGCTCTGTCACCCAGACTGGAGTGCAGTGGCACAATCACAGCTCACTGCAGCCATGACCTCTGAGGCTCAACTGGTCTTCCTGGCTAATTTTAAGTAATAAACTTAGTAAAATGACTACTACAGAATACCAACCACTCTGATTCTCGCACTGAAGATGAAAGTGTACAAACCTGTTGAAACTATGAATCCTAGAACTAAAAGTCTTTCTGGAAAACACATTACCAAAATTCTTCTGTGTTACGTTGTTACATACACACAAAGTATGGTGATTTACCAAATGTGCTACTTTTATATCTTATATACCAGACATTTGGACATGCATGGACAATTAGAAACCTACTTTAAGTAAGATAGCATGGGGTATTCACAGCACATTCCATTCTGCTCCAGCTTTATCTGTCTGCCAGAAGAGTTCCTGGTCTCTCACATGCTAAAGACATGGTGAATCTGACTAAGAAGTGTAGAAGAAAACCAGAAAAGAACAGTAACAGCCGACTGTAGTTGACAAGGGAACAAACATGGAGACATGTGTCTTAGGACTCATAAGATTCAACAGCTGTGTGTCCTGAATTAATTGGAGCATAGTGAAAAGAATGGCACTAGAAAGAACTAGGAAGCTCAAAGCAGTGTCTTCCCTCTTCTTCAATTAAAGACTAATTGTATGACTTACAGAAGACTGGAGAACAGACTTGTTGTATACTTATACAATATCCTCAAACAAGATGGAAGAGCAGCTGGTGACTATTACATAGCCTGCTTAAAAAACAATAAAAATCCCATAATATTCTACTACTTTGTAGATAAGAATACCAAAATATTAGGCCCACAAATTCAATGACTGCTTATGATGAAGGCATTTACTGGAATCTGTTTAAAAGGGGGAAGGAGGTAGCAAAACTGATGTACATGAAGAGTTCACATTTTCCTTACGTGATAAAAAGCCTCATCTCATCCTATTCCAGCAACAATGGTGAAGTTGGCATGCTTGCAATCAAAGCTGAGACACAGGAGATATTGAGACAATTCTGTTGTATTTTGAAAGTCAATTACATTCCTCTATTGCCACATTTCTAGAGCCAAAATTAGTAAGAGATTTTTAAATCAAATAATCGTGTGAAGAAGCAAAAATGCTATAAAAAAAATAGAAATAAGGCTGGATGTACAGTGGCTTAAGCCTGTAATCTCAGCACTTTGGGAGGCTGAGGTGGAAGGATCAGTTGAGGCCAGGAATTCAAGATAAGCCTGGGCAACAAAATGAGAGCTCATCTCTATTAAAAAAAAAAAAAAATTACCCAGGCATGGTGGCCCGCGCCTATAGCCTCAGCTACTCTGGAGGCTGAGGTGGGAGATCGCTTGAGCCCAGGAGTCTGGGGCAACAGTGGAGCTGAGACCGTGCCACTGCACTCCAGCCTGAGTGGCAGAACAAGATCCAAGACCCCATCCCAAAAAAAAAAAAAGAAGAAGAAAATTAGAAATAAATATAAGAGATAGCAATCTTACATATGCTTCTGCAAACATTCAAAAAGAATGTTTCAAGCAGTATACAATGCTTCAGTTTCTAGGATTGCTTCATGAAACTCATGACCATCAAACAAATCTCCAAGGGTAGGGGTTGATAAGGAGAGAAAGTCTTTACCTAGTCAGTTACTATTTGAGAAGACAAGCGTAGTTGCGGAGGAACAACATTACCATCATCAGTACTCTATTCTGGCAGAGCCAGCCAAACAACATCTTGTTCCTCTAGACACCTCAGTTAAAAGCTAGCAACTTTAGCATTGCAAAGGTGTAGTGTACTGTATGGTGACTATAGGAAGAATCAAATAGCTCACAGTAGTCAGAAATCAGTATGCCCATTTGTCTACATCTGGCTACTAAAATTTTAATATATTCTTTAATTTCCGTTTTTTTCTCGTATCCCAGTAGTCCATTTTACAACAATGATATTTAGCTTTAACTTTAGCCAAATATTGATCATTTGGCCAAAATGTGTTTTGGTGAACCACAACATTCAATCAGTGGCACTCCATTTGGTAGGTCTGTATGTATGGACACAGAAAGATACCCATTATCTCAACTGCTACATGAGAAAAGCAAGGCTTCAGTATAGTATGAATGATACATATAAATATATATATATATACACACACACACACACTTATGTATCTTTATATATGTATCACAAAAAATACTAATTCATGCATAGAAATTAGTCCAAATAATTAATACCTATTTTTAAAATGACTGTCTCTCAGGTTGTGGGATTGAAGGAGACTTTTGCTTTTGGCACAACACATTTTCCAGTCAAATCATCCTTTGTAAACAACAAGGAGTTTTCCTTTTGGAACTAAACAAAATGGAAGAAAATCTAGAGAAAAGCTGAATTTTCTTGAGGGTAGGGACCTTCTCAGAATGTATTTGAGACAAAACATTCAGAGACTTCAAAAGTTGGAACTGCAGACATCATTCATTCTAACCCTCACTTTACAGAGCTGTGAAGAACCTTAGCTCTAGGAAGGTTCAGTGTTCTAACCAAGACCACACTGCCATTTAGTGGCTGGACACCAAGACTCTTGGCTCACAGCATTTGTTATTTTATTTTTTAACTTTGCTTCTCCAAAAGACAACCTGGCATCGATTTTTCTCAAACTCCTGGGCTCAAGGGATCCTCCCACCTCAGCCTCCCCTCCCAAGAAGCTAGAAATACAGGTACATGCCACCGAGGCCAGAGAGCATTTATAATAATAAATTATTAAGGAACAAAGCTCTTCTTTGCACTGTTTCTGCTAGGCCTCTTAGCTGTCTTGAGTTCCCCAGAACAAAAGCAACACTCAGTAAATATTTTATGATACTTGACATACTAATATTTTATTTGTTGACATGTTTGAAGATATGGAAGTCCAAACTAAGAAATAAAGAATTCCTCTTTTTAGGAAATCACCTCAGGAACTTCCTAAAATTATGCCTAGAGTATTTTTAAAAATAGTCTGTCTTGGGGCCGGGCGCGGTGGCTCAAGCCTGTAATCCTAGCACTTTGGGAGGCTGAGGCGGGTGGATCACGAGGTCCGGAGATCGAGTCCATCCTGGCTAACATGGTGAAACCCCGTCTCTACTAAAAAATACAAAAAAACTAGCCGGGCGAGGTGGCGGGCGCCTGTAGTCCCAGCTACTCGGGAGGCTGAGGCAGGAGAATGGCGTGAACCCGGGAGGAGGAGCTTGCAGTGAGCTGAGATCCGGCCACTGCACTCCAGCCTGGGCGACAGAGCGAGACTCCGTCTCAAAAAAAAAAAAAAAAAAAAAAGTCTGTCTTACAGAACTCTAAGTATTCTAATAATGATAGTATTAGTGAAATAAAGGTGACACACCAATTCTATCACTGTGTTTATAACATCCAGGATTTTCACGCTGCCTAACTTCCCAAGCTGGTCTGACACATGTCTTATGGTCAGTGGCAAAGTGGACACTAAACTTGCTAGAATTCCTCAGTACTAACATGCTTTCGAAAAGCTTACCATCTAGTCATAGATAATACGGCTGCCAGTTTTAAGCTTCTCCTTTCAGCAGCATCAACAAGAAAAAGCTTTCAATCAAGCAAAAGTACTTAACATAAAGCTGTCCAGTGAGAATTCAGGGACGTTTACAAGGAACAATCTTTACTCAGGCAAAGACTTTCAGAATCAACAATATGGATCAGGCATATGTGAAGAGTGAATATCAAAGATGGAAAATCTTTCCAAGTCTAACACCCAACTCTGATAATTTGATAGTAGCAATTCCCATAACCCATTCATCCTGGCTCTTTGGATCTTTTAAATCATATAATTGACCTGGATCTTTGTGGTATCTCCTTTGGGAAACCAACTCTAGAAAGCAGAGGAATGTGTCACCAATTCTGGATAACTACTTCATTTTAAGCTCCATTTTCCTGGCTCTTGTTCCTCATGATCATCTTCCTTTATTTGTCCCACAGCCCCTGCAGAACATGTCCTCAACCAGGACACCAAGTTACTGAAAAACCACAAATGAACTTTACAGGCCGACAAAGGCTGAGAAGACCCCAGTCTTCACAGAGGAGGAGAGAATGCCCAATAAGTCACCACAATGGCTGCTACAAAAAAACAAAATGTCCTCTTTCATTTCTCTGAACTTCTCTAATCTCATCTATGAAAGACGACACATTTGGAGGGTCCAGGTGGATCCTAAGTCTCCATGCTGACACAGATCAATCCAGGGAAAATCCACAGCTCAGCCTACAGGACATAAAAATTCCTCACCACTTCCAATTTCTAGCTTCCATGATTCAGCTTTTGTAGATGCAGATGTCATGTCCTTCACCTCAATATTTACCCTGAAACAAGCAACACCTAACACTTTGTCTTTGTGAGGAAGACTATGCAAGCCACTACATTGATTATTTTAAAGTTAGGCTGAGCTAAAAGAACAAGAGGAAATAATAAAAATCTCTCCTCCTATTCAGGGATTCAACTTCTTCCTGGTTTCGTCTTGGGAGAGTGTAAGTGTCCAGGAAATTATCCATTTCTTCTAGATTTTCTAGTTTATTTGCGTAGAGGTGTTTATAGTATTCTCTGATGGCAGTTTGTATTTCTGTGGGGTCGGTGGTGATATCCCCTTTATCATTTTTTATTGCGTCAATTTGATTCTTCTCTCTTTTCTTCTTTATTAGTCTTGCTAGCGGTCTATCAATTTTGTTGATATTTTCAAAAAACCAACTCCTGGATTCACTGATTTTTTGAAGAGTTTTTTGTGTCTCTATCTCCTTCAGCTCTGCTCTGATCTTAGTTATTTCTTGCCTTCTGCTAGCTTTTGAATGTGTTGGCTCTTGCTTCTCTAGTTCTTTTAATTGTGATGTTAGAGTGTCAATTTTAGATCTTTCCAGCTTTCTCTTGTGGGCATTTAGTGCTATAAATTTCCCTCTACACACTGCTTTAAATGTGTCCCAGAGATTCTGGTATGTTGTATCTTTGTTCTCATTGCTTTCAAAGAACATCTTTATTTCTGCCTTCCTTTCATTATGTACCTAGTAGTCAAATAAAAGAGGACACAAACAAATGGAAGAACATACCATGCTCATGGATAGGAAGAATCAATATCATGAAAATGACCATACTGCCCAAGGTAATTTATAGATTCAATGCCATCCCCATCAAGCTACCAATGACTTTCTTCACAGAATTGGAAAGAACTGCTTTAAAGTTCATATGGAACCAAAAAAGAGCCTGCATTGCCAAGACAATCCTAAGTCAAAAGAACAAAGCTGGAGGCATCACGCTACCTGACTTCAAACTATACTACAAGGCTACAGTAACCAAAACAGCATGGTACTGGTACCAAAACAGAGAGATAGACCAAAGGAACAGAACAGAGGCCTCAGAAATAATACCACACATCTACAGCCAACTGATCTTTGACAAACCTGAGATAAACAAGAAATGGGGAAAGGATTCCCTATTTAATAAATGGTGCTGGGAAAATTGGCTAGCCATAAGTAGAAAGCTGAAACTGGATTCTTTCCTTACTCCTTATACGAAAATTAATTCAAGATAGATTAGAGACTTAAATGTTAGACCTAATACCATAAAAACCCTAGAAGAAAACCTAGGCAATATCATTCAGGACATAAGCATCAGCAAGGACTTCATGACTAAAACACCAATAGCAATGGCAAAAAAGCTAAAATAGACAAATGGGATCTAATTAAACTAAAGGGCTTCTGCACAGCAAAAGAAACTACCATCAGAGTGAACATGCAACCTACAGAATGGGAGAACATTTTTGCAATCTATCCATCTGGCAAAGGGCTAATATCCAGAATCTACAAAGAACTTAATTTACAAGAAAAAACAACCCCAAAAAGTGAACAAAGGATATAAACAGACACTTCTCAAAAGAAGACATTTATGCAGCCAACAGACACTTGAAAAAATGCTCGTTACTGGTCATCAGAGAAATGCAAATCAAAACCACAATGAGATACCATCTCATGCCAGTTAGAATGGCGATCGTTAAAAAGTCAGGAAACAACAGGTGCTGGAGAGGATGTGGAGAAATAGGAACACTTTTACACTGTTGGTGGGATTGTAAACTAGTTCACCCATTGTGGAAAACAGTATGGCAATTCCTCAAGGATCTAGAACTAGAAGTACCATATGACCCAGCCATCCCATTACTGGGTATATACCCATAGGATTATAAATCATGCTGCTATAAAGACACATGCATACATATGTTCATTGCCACACTATTCACAATAGCAAAGACTTGGAATCAACCCAAATGTCCATCAGTGACAGACTGGATTAAGAAAATGTGGCACATATACACCATGGAATACTATGCAGCCATAAAAAAGGATGAGTTTGTATCCTTTGTAGGGACATGGATGCAGCTGGAAACCATCATTCTCAGCAAACTATCGCAAGAACAGAAAACCAAACACCGCATGTTCTCACTCATAGGTGGGAACTGAACAATGAGATCACTTGGATTCGGGAAGGGGAACATCACACACCGGCGCCTATTATGGTGGGGGGGAGGGATTGCATTGGGAGTTATATCTGATGTAAATGACAAGTTGATGGGTGCTGACGAGTTGATGGGTGCAGCACACCAACATGGCCAAAGTATACATATGTAACAAACCTGCACATTATGCACATGTACCCTAGAACTTAAAGTATAATAATTTTAAAAAATAAAAGTCTCTCATCCTGCTCAACAGTGACTTATAATTAGCTTTCTCACCAAGTGTAGGGCCCAAAAAGCCCCTGAGCATCGAACATCCACACTGAGCACTACATAATAGGATGTGCCTGTCTTCCCAACACCATTAAAAAGCTGCTTCCCCATCTGCATGGATTATGTTCAAGAAAATGCCAAATACACCAAGGTACCTTAAAGGGATTCTAGGCTTTATGAGAAAAGGATGATGACATTCTGGAATTTAGAATACAGCTGTTTTCCCCAAAACAGTTGGTGACTATTCTGTTAAGCCTGTAAATTCCCAGATCAATATTCAGAATAAGGCCAGCATCAAACCCTGACACAGAACTCCAAGATGAGAGTAGATGACTTGACAAGGCTGAATAAATAAGAATACAAAGATCAATCTTTGGATGGACAATGAAGTCGTAAGATCTTAGAACTGATCTGTAGTATAGTGTGTCAGGATAAGGTCTGGCTGCATGTAACAAAGACCTGTACCTGTATATCATGGCCCAAACAAGATAAAAGATTCTAGTCTGTTGATATGGTTTGGCCCTGTCCCCACCCAAATCTCATCTTGAATTGTAGTTCCCGTAATCCCCACGTGTCATGAGAGGGACCCAGTGGGAGATAATTGAATCAAGGGGGCAGTCTCCCCCATACTATTCTCGTGATAGTAAGTTCTGACAAGATTTGGTGGTTTTCTGTTTGTTTTGAGACAGAGTCTCGCTCTGTCACCCAGACTGGACTGTAGTGGCGCGATCTCAGTTCACCGCAACCTCCGCCTCCCAGGTTCAAGTGAGTCTCCTGCCTCAGCCTCCTGAATAGCTGGGACTACAGGCGTGTGCCACCACACTCGGCTAATTTTTTTGTATTTTTAGTAGACATAGAGTTTCACCGTGTTGGCCAGGATGGTCTCAATCTCCTGACCTGGTGATCCGCCCACCTCAGCCTCCCAAAGGAGATTTGATGGTTTTATAAGGGGCTTCCCCCATCACTCAGCTCTCATTCTTCTCTCTCCTGCCACCTTATGAAGAAGAACATGTCTACTTCCCCTTCCGCCATGACGGTAAGTTTCCTGAGGCCTCTGCAGCTCTGCAGAACTGTGAGTCAATTAAACCTCTTTCCTTTATAAATTACCCAGTCTTGGGTATGTCCTTACAGCAGTGTGAGAATGGACTGATACATTTGTCAACTAAATGAAGTACAGAGTCCAGCAGTCAAAGGCTGGTATAGTGGCCCACGCTCCTCCCATTGCTCTGCCATGCCTGGGGAGGCCCTTCTTACCACAGTCCAATATGAGAACCAGAGCTCCTGTTATCCCATCAAAATTCCAGACAGAAAGATAGAAAAATAATTAAAGAAAAAGGGGCAGAAAGCATGCAGAGTCTACCTATTGAGATTTTCTAGAAACTACAACAGAATATTTCCACTCATTTCTCTTTTGGACAGAGCTATATCATAAGCATAAGAAATATATCCTATTTCTGGCCGGGCGCGGTGGCTCAAGCCTGTAATCCCAGCACTTTGGGAGGCCGAGATGGGCGGATCACGAGGTCAGGAGATCGAGACCATGCTGGCTAACACGGTGAAACCCCGTCTCTACTAAAAAATACAAAAAATTAGCCGGGCGAGGTGGCGGGCGCCTGTGGTCCCAGCTACTCGGGAGGCTGAGGCGGGAGAATGGCGTGAACCCAGGAGGTGGGGCTTGCAGTGAGCTGAGATCCGGCCACTGCACTCCAGCCTGGGCGACAGAGCGAGACTCCGTCTCAAAAAAAAAA
>NC_037674.1:9153506-9205502 GCF_003255815.1 Theropithecus gelada
ACCCCCAAAAAAAAAAAAAAAAAAAAAAAAAAAAAAGAAATATATCCTATTTCTATCAAACCACAAAGTATGTAAGATAATTTTTTTCAGGTGGCCATGGGACCACATAAAAATCAGAGGTTCTATTACCACAGAGAAAAAGGGAAATGAATATAGGGTTAGGAAGCAAACGCTCTCTGTGACAAGTTATGGGACCATCCTACTTGAGAAATAGCTGGTTAATAAGGGTCTGCTTCTAGGGGAGGCACTGTGCTCACTAAAGCATGAGTTGTCTCCCATCATTCTGAAAGCTACTTGTAACATTCAAACTTCTCAAATTGGAATTTTAGACAATGTGCCTTTCAACATTTTTTTCAATTCTAACATAGGGTAATTATGGAGTAAAATTCTAGTTTCCAGCAGAATGTAACAGCTTTTACCAAAATAAATATTGTTTACTACCTTTCTAGGGGGAAATGGGAAAGACTTCGGAAGTAATGATTCTTCTATTTAATTTATTAATTTTCATTTTTCACACATTTTAACACAACTATTTGCCAAACACTATTGTGTGTTAACAACATAAATATAGAAGACACACTCCTGTTTTCCTTATTCTCAGACAGACTCTGAGTTGAACAAGACAAGAGAACACGGCATGAAACAGAAAAAATGAAATTTAAAGGAAATCTGAATTCTTTCCTCAAGGACTTAGAGGGGGTCACACTCTCTCCCTTTATTATTTTATACACACAATGATATGCTCGTGGTGCTAATTTACTTAGAAAAGATATGGTCCACCAAGAAGCTTATATGTGTCTCACTAATAACTTGTCTGACACCTAAAATGTTGACTGTTAGTTAACTGGGCTGGTGAAAACCACCATCAAATAAAGCTTCCAGGTCCGGTGCCTGAAGTTGAAAGCCCACCAACTCCATCAGAAATCATGCAACCACACCTAGTTCACCCCCAGGGAGAACAGAAGAGAAAGAAGAACTAGATCAATAACTTTCCTGCATACTACCAATAAACAAGCAGATAATTTTAAGGAGAAAAAAGTAACCCCTCTGTGCCAGCAACAAAACCTTAAGAATGGCTGAGACCTGTATGAAGAAAAACACAAAACTACACAGAAAGATCCTTGATTATTCATTTAACAAAAATCTGTTAAGAGCCAGATACTGTATTCAGTGCTGAAAATATCAAATTAAATAGATTAATGCCATACCCTAATGAGTTAAGGATCACATAAATAAGCAGTTACAGAACATACAATGACAGACACAAAGTCTTATGGGAGCATTGTGTGTGTGTGGCAGGGGGAAGGGGAGCAGAGTGAATCCAGCTTGGGGCAGAGTCAGTGAGGCTTCCTAGAAGAAGTGAATACCCGATCTGAAGGAAAACAAAGAGCTGACCAGGCAAAAAGCCAGGAGGAGACTGTAACTAAAGGAAGAGCCAAAATCAGAAAGGAGAAAATGCAGGTACTGTGGGATCTGCAAGCGATTTGCTGTTACTAGAGCATAAAATTTGAGTAAGGGAGTAATCAAAGGTAAGGACAAAGGTATAAATGGAAAAGTGGAACATTCCTGGATGAAACTTTACAACTGTAAAGATGTCAATATTAATATTTAGTCAATACATTGTTTTGAGAGTGACTGTTAATTTGTTGTTCCAATCAATTAATGTTAATGTTTTATATTCAATATATTTAATATTTATATTCAATGTGATTAACATTAATTTTAAATTGCCTATGGAAAATACTTTTGGAATTCTTTTTTTTTTTTTTTTTTTTTTTGAGATGGAGTCTTGCTCTGTCACCAGACTGGAGTGCAGTGGCGCGATCTCAGCTCACTATAACCGCCAACTCCCTGGTTCAAGCGATTCTCCTGCTTCAGCCTCCCAAGTAGCTAGGACTATAGGCGTGTGCCACCACAGCCAGCTAATTTTTGTATTTTTAGTAGAGATGGGGTTTCACCATGCTGGCCAGGATGGTCTCAATTTCTTGACCTCGTGATCCACCCGCCTCAGCCTCCCAAAGTGCTGGGATTACAGGTGTGAGCCACCACACCCGGCCTGGGATTCTTTTTTGCTATTTTGATATAACTCAGGTGAGATGTACTTCTTACCGATATTTTTAAAATATTAATTTTTATATAGTTGAAAATATACCTTTCAGAAAATTATCATTTAATATTTTGAAAATCTTCCAAATTTCTAAATACGAACATGAAAAATCTATTAACAAAATCACAAAAATGAGCATCTTTTTTGACTGCTGTACCACAAAGACTTTAAATGATATACAAATTAAATTCAAAAACTCTAAAACCACATTATTCAAATAATGCTAGTATTTTCATCTATGTCAGTGTAACAAAACATTTTCCCACCAATGCCAAGATCATTTCTTTAAGTATCCAGCAGATTTCTTGCTTTTATTGCTCTCCCCATTGTTGGCTTGTGAGTCTGTTTTGTTTTTGTGCACACTATGAGCTTAGCTGAAAACTCTAAAATAATATTAGACTAATTAGGACGTTCATAATGTCCCTTGAATACACCTGTCTCACACTGCAATGTAAATTTTAAATTTCTGTTTCTCTGCCTCTTCCCTCTCCTATTCAACCCAATGGACATGAAATATGTGTCTGCATACAAAAAAAAATAACGCATCCAACTGGCCTTCTCATCTCATTAGGTTTTATTTTTAGTTTCGAAAAACACTATTCTACTGAGCTGTGATTTCAATGGGCAAATGACATACAGAGTAATTCGAATTTTTAAATTTTTTGTTTAGCCTTCCTGTTAAAAATGAGAGCAAATATGTGCAAACTGTGATTTTTATTCTTTTTCAGGTCATGTCCTTTGAGACTAAGGGAGCAGCTGATGGCTTCTTGTCACAGCATACATATTACAGAAAATCAGGCATACAATTAGAGGGGAGACTCAAAGTTCAATCCTGAAAATGATGTGCAAACAAATGTGCTCCCCACCAACGGAGTCAAGGTACGGCAAGGCAGATAGATACAAACCCTACATTCTACCTATTCCAAACTTCACATAAAACCAAGTGGCCACCAGGTGTCAAGGCAAGTTCCCTCTCCAATGTGCCAAAATGATCTTGCTCTGGGGATGTTTGTGCATCACTGATCATGTCTAGGTTTTTGTTCACTGATGCAAAACGTTTTTTGGTTTTCTGGTTTTTTTACTTCTTCAAGGGGTGTTACACATTATATGTTCATTATATGTTCAGTAGTTTGAGGTGTATAGTGATCTTATCTTTGTTGGGGCTCCATGCTGCCTTGCTCCTGATTTCTGTATGTACACACCTTCAGTAAAGCACTGAAACTGTCAGGGCCCAGTGTTTATTACTACTCCCGTGACTGGTGCGGTGCCTGGCACACAGTAGGCAGTTAGTAAATGTGCATTTAGTAAGGAGGGAAATAAGAATAATGTGTAAATATATGCATGCAAGAATGAGCAAACGAACAAGAATACAAGTCTAAAAAATCAACAAATGAACGTAAGTAGTCTACGTGCCATAAAGGGGATAAGGTAACAGAGAAATAAGGGGGAAAATCATGTTAGTCCCACAAAGCTTGCCAAAAATATAGCGCAAAAATGTAAAATACAGAATTCTGTTTGCAAGCAGAAATTTCTAGTAAATGAAGGAACTCAAAGAAGAACAAGTGGGAAGGAGAAAAAATGGCAGAGATCTTCAATTCGAATTTTCTTAAACCACTCTCAAAAAGGGAGAAAGATTAAAAGGAACTAAGGATGGATCTCAAAATGTAATATTCCAACAATTACCACTATCCAAGACAAGTGAATAGTGCAAACTTACTAGCTGATGAGCTATGAACATGACCATTACAAAGGTAAAATTGGCCAAGCATGGTGGCTCACAGTTATAATCCCAGCACTCTGGGAGGCTGCGGAGGATCATGTGAGCCCTGAAATTTGAGGCCAGCCTGGGCAATATAGTGAGAACTCATCACTACAAAAAAATTTTAGAAATCAGCCAAGCGTGGTGGTACACATGTGTAGTCCCAGCTGCTCAAGAGGCTGAGACGAGAGGATTCCTTGAGCCTGGGGGACAAAGGTTGCAGTGAGCCAAGATCACATCACTGCACTCCAGCAACAGAGTGAGACCCTGTCTGGGGGAAAAAAAAAAAAAAAATCCTAAAAGATATACTAAAATGTCTGGCTTTTAAACATTCCCCTTGTTGTTAATAAGCAAGTTTTAGAAATTTATCCCCACAGAAATTTTTTTTACATTGTATTAACTATTTTTTAACGGTTTACTTATTGTACTTTAAGTTTTAGGGTACATGTGCACAACACGCAGGTTACATAGGCATACATGTGCCATGTTGGTTTGCTGCACCCATTAACTCGTCATTTACATTAGGTATCTCTTCTAATGCTATCCCTCCTCCAACCCCCCCACCCCACGACAGGCCCCGGTGTGTGATGCTCCCCGCCCTGTGTCCAAGTGTTCTCATTGTTCAATTCCCACCTATGAGTGAGAACATGCAGTGTTTGGTTTTCTGTCCTTGTGATAGTTTGCTCAGAATGTTGGTTTCCAGCGGCATCCATGTCCCTGCAAAGGACATGAACCCATCCTTTTTATGGCTGCATAATATTCCATGGTGAATATGTGCCACATTTTCTTAATCCAGTCTGTCATTGATGGACATTTGGGTTGGTTCCGTCTTTGCTATTGTGAACAGTGCTGCAGTAAACATACGTGTAAATGTGTCTTTATAGTAGCATGATTTATAATCCTTTGGGAATATATCCAGTAATGGGATCGCTGAGTCAAACAGTATTTCTAGTTCTGGATCCTGAAGGAATTGCCACGCTGTCTTCCACAATGGTTGAACTAGTTTACACTCCCACCAACAGTGTAAAAGCATTCCTATTTCTCCACATCCTCTCCAGCATCTGTTGTTTCCTGACTTTTTAATGATCGCCACTGCTGTGAAATGGTATCTCATTGTGGTTTTGATTTGCATTTCTCTGATGACCAGTAATAATGAGCATTTTTTCATGTGTCTGTTGGCTGCATAAATGTCTTCCTTTGAGAAGTATCTGTTCATATCCTTTGCCCACTTTTTGATGGGGTTGATTTTTTCTTGAAAATTTGTTTAAGTTCTTTGTAGATTCCAGATATTAGCCCTTTGCCAGATAGGTAGATTGCAAAAATTTTCTCCCATTCTGTAGGTTGCATGTTCACTCTGATGGTAGTTTCTTTTGCTGTGCAGAAGCCCTTTAGTTTAATTAGATCCCATTTGTCTATTTTAGCTTTTGTTACCATTGCTATTGGTGTTTTAGTCATGAAGTCCTTGCCAATGCTTATGTCCTGAATGGTATTGCCTAGGTTTTCTTCTAGGGTTTTTATGGTTTTAGGTCTAACATTTAAGTCTTTAATCCATCTTCAATTAATTTTTGTATAAGGTATAAGGAAAGGATCCAGTTTCAGCTTTCTACATATGGCTAGCCAGTTTTCCCAGCACCATTTATTAAATAGGGAATCCTTTCCCCATTTCTTGTTTTTGTCAGGTTTGTCAAAGATCAGATGGTTGTAGATGTGTGGTGTTATTTCTGAGGCCTCTGTTCTGTTCCTTTGGTCTATCTCTCTGTTTTGGTACCAGTACCATGCTGTTTTGGTTACTGTAGCCTTGTAGTATAGTTTGAAGTCAGGTAGCATGATGCCTCCAGCTTTGTTCTTTTTGCTTAGCATTGTCTTGGCAATGCGGGCTCCTTTTGGTTTCACATGAACTTTAAAGTAGTTTTTCCCAATTCTGTGAAGAAAGTCATTGGAAGCTTGATGCAGATGGCACTGAATCTATAAATTACCTTGGACAGTATGGCCATTTTCATGATATTGATTCTTCCTATCCATGGCCATGGAATGTTCTTCCATTTGTTTGTGTCCTCTTTTATTTCGTTGAGCAGGGGTTTGTAGTTCTCCTTGAAGAGGTTCTTCATATCCCCTGTAAGTTGGATTCCTAGGTATTTTATTCTCTTTGTAGCAACTGTGAATGGGAGTTGACTCATGATTTGGCTGTTTGTCTGTTATTGGTGTATAGGAATGCTTGTGATCTTTGCACATTGATTTTGTATCCTGAGACTTTGCTGAAGTTGCTTATCAGCTTAAGGAGACCTTGGGCTGAGATGATGGGGTTTTCTAAATATACAATCATGTCATCTGCAAACAGGGACAATTTGACTTCTTCTTTTCATAATCGAATACCCTTTATTTATTTCTCTTGCCTGATTGCCCCGGCCAGAACTTCCAACACTATGTTGAATAGGAGTGAGCGAGGACATCCTTGTCTTGTGCCAGTTTTCAAAGGGAATGCTTCCAGTTTTTGCCCATTCAGTACGATATTGGCTGTATCCCCACAGAAATTTTAACATGTAGGAAGAAATTCATACAAACACCAGCCTTGCTTATATCAGCAAGTAGTATTTGCAGGGCGTGGTGGCTCGCACCTGTAATCCCTGCTACCTGTGAAGACAGCTTGAGCCCAGGAATTGGGGGTTATAGTGAGGTATGAGCACACCCCAGTTCTCCAGCTTGGGTGGAAAAAAGAAACAAAGAAAGTAGTATTTTCCTGAGGATTCTGTTTTGAAACCATTGTTTGCAATGCATAATGTGAATTCTTTAGAAATTTACTTTTGTTTTTTTGGAATAAAAACTTCCTGAATAAAAACTGGCATCACTACCACTAGAAACGTGAGCTCTACCTGAAGCATCTTAAAGTCGGTGACAGGAAAAGCAGAAAGTGGCGTGCAGTCTCTGGGTTCCTCGCCGTGCACGTGCAGCCCCTCTGATTAGCTACTTCTGGCTCAGACCAAATGTGTAATAAATCAAAGCAGTTGGAAGAGAGTGTGGTCACAGTGTTCCATCAATTCATCAGTGACACCAAGTTCCAACTCAAGGCTTTTCAAACAGAAAAGAAGGAGAAGAAGGAACAACCTTGATGCCAAGATTTTTTTTTTTTTTTTTTTTTTTGAGACAGTGTCTCGCTCTGTTGCCCAGGCTGGAGTGCAGTGGCGTGATCTCAGCTCACTGCAACCTTCACCTCCCAGGCTCAAGTGATTCTCCTGCCTCAGCCTCCCCAGTAGCTGGGACTACAAGTGAGCACCACCACACCCGGCTAATTTTTGTATTTTTAGTAGACATGGGGTTTCACTATGTTGGCCAGGCTGATCTCAAACTCCTGACCTTAGGTGATCTGCCCACTTCGGCCTCCCAAAGTTCTGGGATTAAAGGCATAAGCTACTGCGCCTGGCTGATGCCAAGAATTTTAAATAGCTCTGCCAGCACCAAAAGTGCAGAATCAGGAAGGAGCTACTGAACTCTACCAAATCTCCAGAAAGCACCTATGCTGGGTAGTGTGGCTACAAAACAGGAAGGCACTGACAAGCCATTATTAGGATCTTACTCCTCTTTTCTGGTAAACAAAACTGAAACCATTGACAGCTAATACTATAAATGTAACTAAAAGTTTAACAAAGTAGAAGAACACACACAGTTGGGGTGATAGGGTTTTTCTCTTAAAAAAAAAAAAAAATCAGGCCAGGCGCAATGGCTCACGGCTGTAACCCTAGCACTTTGGGAGGCCGAGACAGATGGACTGCCTGAGCTCAGGAGTTTGAGACCAACCTGGGCAACATGGTGAAACCCCATCTCTACTGAAATACAAAAAATGAGCTGGGCGTGGCAGCGTGCGCCTGTAGTCCCAGCTACTTGGGAGGCTGAGGCAGGAGAATTGCTTGAACCTGGGAGGCAGAGGTGGAGTCAGCTGAGATCGTGACACTGCAACTCCAGGCTGGGTGACAGAGTGACACTCCGTCTCCCCCCGCCAAAAAAAAATCATCAGATCTGTCAAATGCAGCTTTCCCCTACAGGTGGCTCTTCAAGATTCACACTTCAATGTAAAGCTATGGTTTGGGCATATTTTATTCTTGACATATATTCCTAAAATTGGAATTACTTGGTCCAAGGATAAAATTTACTTTGGAACTATTTGTTATGTTACTCTATTGATCTGCTGAAACAACGTGCAAATTTCACTCATAACATGCTCATCCACTTTTACACAAATGTGTGTTAAGTGCCTACTATGTGTCAGACTAGAAGCTAGTGATACAGAATGTTACCCAAAGTCCCTACTTCATGGAATTACTGCTACTTAAATGTCTACTAAAGGGAGAAGAAAATTTACATGAATCACCTATTTCCTGAAAGCCCTATCAATAACTTTTGTATTTACGTACACAATTGTATTAAAAGCCTTATTATTAAGTATATTAAGAAGTATAAGCCCTTCTACTTATTAAAATAATAGTATACAGCCGGGCACAGTTGCTCACGCCTGGAATCCTATCACTTTGGGGAGGCCGAGGCGGGCGGATCAGAGGTCAGGAGATCGAGACCATCTTGGCTAACACAGTGAAACTCTGTCTCTACTAAAAATACAAAAAAATTAGCCAGGTGTGGTGGAGGTTGCCTGTAGTCCCAGCTACTCGGGAGGCTGAGGCAGGAGAATGGCGTGAACCCAGGAGGCAGAGCTTGCACTGAGCTGAGATCGTGCCACTGCACTCCAACCTGGGTGACAGAGCAAGGCTCCATCTCAAAAAAAAAAAAAAATTATTAATAATAATAATAGAATGCTGTTTTAATTGCTTTTAAAGCTCTCCCTTTTCCACATAACTTTTTCCTAACTTGTATATCCTTAGATGCCAATTGCTGGATGTTATCTATGTGGTTAAAAGGTGCCATCTGGAAATTAAAGTTTGGGCTACCTTTTGGATTATCGATTCTATAGCATAGCAAGATTCCAGAATGTTCTTTTATTGAAAGCATGTTTCCATCTTTAACTTTCGTCTAGTGCTCAGTGTCATAGCTCCTTCATACCCATCTGTAGGTGTCTGGATTCTACCACTGGTGGGCACGTTCTCTGAATTCAAACGAACTTACTCTCTAGTATGACAATGTATTTTTTAAATCAGACTTGGGTTGATTTTTCGATCTTTGAAGCTTAACCTACTATTTTTTTCATTGTTGTTCTGCAATGGTTTATATTTTCTACTTCAGAGATACTTTTTGAACAACTCAGACACCGTTTTCAATGCAACTATATTTTTCCTCCCACTCTGTCACCCAGTATGAAGTATGAAGTGCAGTGGTGCAGTCATAGTTTACTGCAGCCTCAATCTCCCAGGCTCAAGTAATCCTGCCACCTTAGCCTCCTGAATAGCTGGGACTACAGGTATTCACCACCATGCCCAGCTAATTTTTTTTATTTTTTGAAGAGATGAGGTCTCCCTATGTTGCCCAGAGTGGTCTCGAATTCCTGGCTCAAGTGATCCTCCCACCTCAGCCTCCCAAAGCGCTGGAATTACAGGCAGGAGCCACCGCACCCGGCCCAGTCATAACTATTTCTTAACTGAATCACTGCAGCTGTATTCTAACTGGTTTACCTACCTCCCATATAGTATTCTGAAGGCCCCACCAACTCCTCCAGACAAACAGAACAAGCCATCTCTGTATTATATTCAAAATGATCTTTGAAAAATGCAAATCCGATCCTGCCAGACTCTTAGTTAAACCTCTCTATAATTGCCCTCCACTAATTTTAGATAAGGTATAATAACTTTTATATCCAGCCAAGATGGAGGCCAGGGATCAAATGTATCCTCCTACCTGAAACAGTCAAAAAGTCTGGCTCCTAATTCATGCCTCCTAATGCATAAGGCATTGGGTAGAGAATTCCTGAGGCAGTGGGTAGAGAGTTCAAAAGTGTCTTCCTGTAGTAGAGAATAATTAACTCTACACAAAAGATTGCTCTGGTCTCACCTAACAAATATTAAAAGCAAGACCTAAAAACATTAAACTGTTTCCAAGTAACTTAACTGTACCCCATAATAAAAACTACATAGTATTTATAGGAATACAACATTATGACTGCACTCAACAAGGTAAAAGCAATCTCTGATATGCCATCGAAAATTACATGGCATGCACAGAAGCAGGAAAATAATGGCTCCCTAAAGAGGAGAAGGAATGGATTGATTTCAATCTGCATACTATTATTTTAATAAGTAGAAGGGCTTATACTTCTTAATAATAATAAGGCTTTTAATACAATTGTGTACGTAAATACAAAAGTTATTGATAGGGCTTTCAGGAAATAGGTGATTCATGTAAATTTTCTTCTCCCTTTAGTAGACATTTAAGTAGCAGTAATTCCATGAGAGCAGGGACTTTGGGTAACATTCTGTATCACTAGCTTCTAGTCTGACACACAGTAGGCACTTAACACACATTTGTGTAAAAGTGGATGAGCATGTTATGAGTGGCATTTGCACGCTGGACCTGTGTTTCAGCAGATCAATAGAGTAACATAACAAATAGTTCCAAAGTAAATTTTATCCTTGGACCAAATAATTCCAATTTTAGGAATCAATCAAAATAATGCCAGAACTGACACAGATATGAAATTAGCAGAAAAGGACATTACGGCTTGTTAGCACAGCTTACATCACCCAATACAATCTGGCCCCCATCAAATTCTCCAGGCCTCAGTTCTCTCCCTTACACTCTATACTTCAACTCTACTGAATTTTACTTCTTCAAAAATGCCACGTTCTTTCTTGCATTCATGTTAATTATCTCTCCTGGTTATAATACTTCTCCATCCAGTGGTGTGCAAGAAAACTGTCTGGGGGCTGGGAGACAGTCCTCATTTGGTGTGTTTAACAATATCCATGGTGTAAGCACACCCACCATGGCCAATTTCAATCTATCAAAAATTTAGCCACTAACTTGCAAAGTTCCTGAATTTTTAACAACTCTGAAGCTGGTATAAGCCTGCATCCATCTCTCTCATCTTCTGCCCGGAGCCTCATCATTCATCCTCCAGTCTCAAGTTAAACCTCAGTTCCTCTAAGAAGCCTTTTAAGATCCTTCAAATCTGTTCAATGTTCCTCCTCTGTACTCCTATAAAATACACTGTACTCACACCATCATAGCACTTACAATCCTCTATTGTTATTACCTGACATATAAACCCCAAAAGGTAGATATTGTGCCCACCCTATTCATTAATCTATCTGCAGAACATTAGCATAATAGCTAGCATGCAATGACACTCAAAAATCAGCTGAATGAGTAGGAAAAAGGAACAGACTTCCAGTAAGTGCGACAACATAGATGAATCTCCAATGCCTTATGCGACGTGAAAGAAGCCAGACATAAAAGGCTACATACTATAGGGTTTCATTACATAACATTCTGAAAACGACAAAATCCACAAATCTACAGTTGCCAGGAAAGGATTGCCAAGGTACATAGGGAACTTTCTGGGATGATGAAAATGTTCTATGTGTTGGTGGTGGTCACAGGCTGCTTACATTTGTAAAAACTGTATATCTAAAAAGGGTGAATTTTGCTCAACATAAATTATACCTCAATAAACATTATGTATGTATTTATTTATTTAGAGATGGAGTCACGCTCTATCGCCTAGGCAGGAGTGCAGTGGCATGATCTTGGTTCACTGCAACCTCCGCCTCCCAGGTACAAGCAATTCTCCTGCCTCAGCCTCCACCATGCCTAGCTAATTTTTGTATTTTTAGTACAGACAGGGTTTCACCATGTTGGCCAGGCTGGTCTCGAACTCCTGACCTCAGGTGATCCGCCTGCCTTAGCTTCCCAAAGCGCTAGGATTACAGGCATAAGCCACCACGCCCGGTCATGAATTTATTTTTTAAACAACAGCTGCCAGGCCTGGTGGCTCATGCCTATAATCGCAGCACTTTGGGAGGTTGAGGCAGGAGGATTGCTTGAAGCCAAAAGTTCAAGACCAGTCTGGGCAACATAAGAAAACCTTATCTCTACCAAAAATTTAAAAAAATATATATGCAGACATGATGGTGTGCACCTGTAGTCTTAGCTACTTGAGAGGCTGAGGTAGGAGGATGGTTTGAGCCAAGGAGTTTTAGGTTAAAGCAAGTTATGATTGTGCCACTGCACTCCAGCCTGGGTGAGAGAGACTCTGTCCCTAAAAAAGCAAAACAAAAAAACGGCTGAATGGGCCGGGCGCGGTGGCTCATGCCTGTAATCCTAACACTTTGGGAGGCCGAGGCAGGTGGATCACGAGGTCAGGAAATCGAGATCATCCTGGCTAACACGGTGAAACCTCATTTCTACTAAAAATACAAAAAATTAGCCGGGCATGGTGGCGGGCGCCCGTAGTCCCAGCTACTCGAGAGGCTGAGGCAGGAGAATGGCGTGAATCCAGGAGGTGGAGCTTGCAGTGAGCCGAGATGGTACCACTGCACTCCAGCCTGGGCCACAGTGCCAGACTCCGTCTCAAAAACAAAACAAAAACAAAACAAAACAAAAAATAGCTGAATGACTCAGTCAATGCTAAGGAGATAATGATGAGTAAAAAAATAGCCTAAGCTCTTAACCAACTTACAATACATTGACTGGGGAGGACCAGAGATTAGATCAACATACTACATGTGTTTCCTAGGGCAGCCTTTGTAAAGGACCACAAAGTGAGTGGTTTAAAACAATAGAAACTTATTCTCCCAGTTCTGGAGGTTAGAAGTCTGAAATGAACGTGCTGGCAAGGCCATGCTGTCTCTGAAGGCTCTAGGGGAGGAACTTCCTCGCATACTTCCTCGCATCTGGCCTTGCCAGTAATCCCTGACATTCCAGCTTGTAGTTGCATCACTCCAATCTCTGCTTCTGTGGTCCCACGGCCTTCTTCCCTCTGTGTCTCTGTCCAAATTTCTCTCTCCTTTTGACGTCAGTCATTGAATTAAGACACACCCTAATCTTGTGTGACCTCAACTTCACTTGATCACATTTGCCAAGACCATATTTACGAATGTCACATTCACAAGGACTGAAGTTTAGGGTTTGAACGTATCTTTTAGGAGGGCACAATTCAAACCACAACACACAAAAATAGCTATGAAACAAGACGAAAACATAACAAATACTACAGAAAGACATATAAAGTGCTGGGTTCAGAAGTCCCAGAGGGACTAAGAGAGGAATTCGTGGTATTCAAAAATAGTATTTGAAATGGTCCTGAAGCGGAGTATGATTTGGGTGACAAGATATAAAGGAGAAGAGTAGGACATTTGGAGTAAAGGGGGGAAATGTTATAATGTTATAAGACAGGGGTAGGAAAGGGCGATGATACCAGGAAGGAGTCCAATTTGATAACAGAGTCCAATGAGTTCTAAGCGTGATATACTGGAAAGGTAAGTGGGGACCTGGTAGCAGGTGGTCAAATGCCTAAATAAGGACTCTGTACTTCATTCAGCAGACTTTTGGGGACCGCTGAGGGAATAACTGTGGTAAAACCTGCCCCCTTTTCTCACCTCTGCCCCTATGACACAGTGAAGAGGCTCATATAGCATTGACAGGGCACTTTTTTTTTTTTTGACATGGAGTTTCACTCTTGTTGCCCAGGCTGGAGTGCAGTGGCATGATCTCGGCTCACCGCAACCGCTGCCTCCCAGGTTCAAGCAATACCCCTGCCTCAGCCTCCCAAGTAGCTGGGATTACAGGCATGCACCACCATGCCTGGCTAATTTTGTATTTTTAGCAGAGACGGGGTTTCTCCATGTTGAGGCTGGTCTCGAACTCCCGACCTCAGGTGATCCACCCGCCTCGGCCTACCAAAGTGCTGGGATTACAGGCGTGAGCCACCGCGCCCGGCGGCAGGACACTTTCAAGTGCAGTTCTTTGAACTGTTCACATTACCCAGGTAGCAATTACTGATGTTCAAACTGAATTTTCCTCATTGATCCAGCTACTATATGGTAGAACTAGAAATAGCTGGAGGGTCCTCAAAAGATTTTGCTGTTGTGTTTAATCTAGTTTGTTCATCTGCTGAAATAGTTTTCTCTTGAAAATGCAACATTGATTCAAAGTGTTTACATTTATTTGCTTCAGGGAAAGCTCCCCACCTCCTTTTTTTTCTTTTTTTTGAGACAGAGTGTTGCTCTGTCACCAGACTGAACTGCAGTGGTGCCATCTCGGCTCACCGCAACCTTCGCCTCCCAGGTTCAAGCAATTCTCCTGCCTCACCTGCCCAAGTAGCTGGAACTTGATAATTTTTGTATTTTTAGTAGATACAGGGTTTCACCATGTTGGCCAGGATGGTCTCAATCTCTTGACCTCGTGATCTGCTGGCCTTGGCCTCCCAAAGTGCTGGGATGACAGGAGTGTGCCACAGCACACGGTCAGGGAAAGGCTTTTCTATCCTTAACTTGCAAGCTAGCATACAAAACTTAGATTTCTGACTAGCAGAAAAACCATTCTCTTAGGTAATTCTTCTTTCCAAAAGTATGTTCCAGAGGTCGTACCAACTCATTCTTTTAGATTAAAAGCTAAGGATCCTCAAATCACAGTTCGGTTATTTTTTTTACACACAAGTATAAAGACATGTGCAAAGAAGGAAACAGAACAGAGAATCTAACTTACAGCAATTCAATGGAAATTCACAGTAAGAACGCCAAGGTCATAATTATCGCACGTATTCTTGTCCTAGTGTCTACATCTGTATTTATGAATCACCTTTTTTTCTTTTCCTTTTCTTCTCTCTAAGCCCTTCTCTAGGATACTGCAATTATAGTTGTTCTATTGGAAATGAGTCCTTGAAACCCTTTGGAATCTAGAAGGTCACCTCTCTCACAAAGCCACATTATGTCTAAATGTTCTCAGCTGTGTGAGAGTACAGTCACTCTACTTAGTGTGGGAAAGTGGACAAAGTTTTGGGACAACAATTTTTCTTTTTTGAGACAAAGTCATTTTCTGGCACCCAGGTTGGAGTGCGGTGGCATGATCACAGCTTACTGCAGCCTCAACCTCCCAGGCTCAAGCGGTCCTCCCACCTCAGCCTCCCAAACAACTGGGACTATAGGCATGAGCCACCAAGCCCAGCTGATTTTGGTAGTTTTTGTAGAGACATGGTTTTGTCATGTTGCCCAGGCTGGTTCCAACTCCTGGGCTCAAGAACTCTGCGCACCTCAGCCTCCCAAAGTGCTAGGATTATAGGTTTGAGCCACCATGTCTGGCCAATTTCATAATTTTTAAACACACACACACACAAAAACTGATCGCACAGCAAAATAGGTCAAGTAAAATATCATTGGTGCTGTATTATTTTCAACCACACAGTAATTACCTTCAGTTCTAAAACTTGACATTTATCTATAGGTGACAAGTTTAAATCAAATTTAATTTAAAGTCTTAATTATTCTATTTCATAAATAGCAATACCCAGACAACTATTAACTGCCAATGAACAGTTTTTCGAGTTTTCTTCAGTAGTAACCTTGAGACGTATCTTTTACCTTTCCTTCAGAGATTCCTTGGTCTGGGGCTAGAAAGAAGGAAATGTCTATAGAACACCCTTGATGTAAGTAACTCCATCTTAGAAAAAGACTCTACCTTACGTTGGCCGGGCATGGTGGCTCACGCCTATAATCCCAGCACTTTGGGAGGCCGAGGTGGGCAGATCACGAGGTCAGGAGATTGAGACCATCCTGGCTAACATGGTGAAACCCCATCTCTACTAAAAATACAAAAAAATTAGCCAGGAGTGGTGGCAGGCACCCGTAGTCCCAGCTACTCAGGAGGCTAAGGCAGGAGAATGGCATGAACCTGGGAGGTGGAGCTTGCAGTGAGCCGAGACTGCACCACTGCACTCCAGCCTTGGCAACAGAGTGAAACTCCGTCTCAAAAAAAAAAAAAGAAAAGAAAAAGACTACCTTACCTTTCAAAAGGCATCATGCCAACAAGGACTAGATATTCACACACTAGAAGTCCACACACAATGAAATACAGACGCGTGCACACACACGCACACACGTTTCCTTTATCTGTTTGCCCTTTGATGGACACTCACATTGTCTCCATATCTTGGCTCTTGTGAATAATACTGAAATGAACATAGAGTACAGATATCTTTACAAGATGGCAATTTCAATTTCATGTCCTTTTGGTACATATCCAGAAGAGAGATTACTAGGTCATATGGTAGTTCTATTGTTAGTTTACTTAGGAACCTCCATACTGTTTTCCATAAAGGCTATACCAATCCACATTCCCACCAACAGTGTACCAGGGTTCCCTCTTCTCCACACCTCACCAACATTTACATCTTGTCCTTTTTATAACAGCCATCCTAATGAACATGAGCTGGTATCTCGTAGTGGTTTTGTGTTTCCCCGATGATTGGTGATGTTGAACACCTTTTCATATATCTGTTGACCATTTTTATGTGTTTTTTGGAGAAATGTCTATTCAGGTCCTTTGTCTACTTTTTAAACAGATTTTTTTTCTGCAACTGAGCTGTAATAGTTAAAAACATAACCCCTTATCAGATATGTAGTCTGTGAATATTTTTTCCTAGCCCATAGGTTGCCTTTCCATTTTGTTGGCTGGTTTTTTGTTTTGTTTGTTTTGCTGTGCAGAAGCCTAATTTGATGTAGTTCATGTATTTATCTTTGCTTTTTAGCTTGAACTTTTGGTGTGATATCCAGAAAGTCATTGCCAAGGCCATCTATAAACACAGGGTATTTTCCATTTGTTTGTGTCTTGTTTATTTCAACAATGTTTTACTGTACAAATTTTTCACCTCCTTCAAATTTATTCCTAAGTGTTCTATTTTTGTTGATGCTATCATCAACAGAAATAAAACAGCAAGTGAGATTCATTCCTGGTATACAAGGCTAGTTTAACATACACAAAATCAATGTGACACATCACATTAACAGAAAGATTAAAAACCTTATGATCATCTCAATGGATGCAGACAACGCCTTTGACAAAGTTAAATATCCTTTCTTGAAAAAAAATTTTAACAGTTTAAGCACACAAGCAAAGTTCCTCAACATAAGAAAGGTCACTCATGAAAAACATACAACTAACATCATAATCAACAGGAAACAAATGAAAAATATTCCACAAAGATCCAGTAGAAGGCAGGGATGCCCATTTCTATTCAACACAGTACTAGAAGCACCAGCAAAGGCCATCAAACAAGAAATAAAAGGTATCCAGATCAGAAAGGAAGAAGCATAATGATCTCTATCTGGAGACAACATGATTTTATATGTAGAAAACCCCAAAGATTCCACACAAAAATTACCTGTTAGAATAAATGAACTCAGTAAAGTTGCAATATACAAAATCAACACACAAAAATCAGTGCATTCCTATACACAAACAAAACGACCTAGTTGAAAAAGAAATCAAGACAACAATCCCATTTTTGATACCATAAAAAATTCTTAGGAATAAATTCTATAGCTTAATTAAACTCATTAATTTATCCCTTAATCCTATGTGTTTTCTCTTTAGCAGTCTCTCTGTGGTGTGATGATCAATTTGCCCTCCACCCTTCACAACTGCTAAAGCAAATGCCATCTAACGGAGCACTTATTCTTTTGGCCACCAGGATCTGAATCCCCTTCCTAATCCTTAGCATCCCTCACCTTGTGAAACAGAGCCCTTCTCCTACTATCAAAGCAGAAAATTCTAGATACTTCTTTTCTAGCATCTCTTGCTCTAGACATCGGCACACAAATGAGGCCATGTTGATCAAAAACACTCATCTGCAGTATTTGAATCAAAAACTAGGGATGAGAATGAGGGATTATAGAGAATTCATTCTTAGTGTTAGGTATTGGCAACTACAAACAGTTTATAAAAGGACAGAGGCAGTAGCAGTGTCCACTGCCCAGTGACAGTAACACTGATGTGGATGGCACAAATTGCAGTGTTCATGTGTGTAGCAACAGCAGGTCCTCAGTCAGCTCTGCAATGTGAGGCCCTATACTAGCCTTCTGGTTTTTGAACGCAGTCCCTAGGCACTCCCAGAAAGATTGTGAGCCGCCCAAAATACTTTTAATAAATTCCTTGTCTGCTTAAATTTGCCTAAGTCAGTTTCTGCAGCTTGCAACTAAGACCCTGACTGATACAGCATCTTGGTCTCCTTAGACTAATTTTACATGTTTTGGCATTACATAATCTCATTAACTCCAAGTTTCCTCAAAGCACACATGGGATCCTAGTAAGGAGATGTGTTTAGGAAAAATGTAATAATATTAACACTTTGCATTGTATAGATCTTAACTGACTCTAAAAAGAATAATAGAAAGTATGGTATATATAAAAGAATATGCTTGTTTACATGTGAATATATATTGTATATGTGTATATACAGTCATGCATCACATAACAATGGGGATACACTTTGAGAAATGCATCAGTAGGTGATCTGTCATTGTGCAAACATCAGAGAGTGTACTAACAAACCAAGATGGCATGGCCTACCTAGGCTATCTGGTATAGCCTGTTGTTTCTAGGCTACTAGCCTGCACAGCATGTTACTGTACTGAATCCTGCAGGCAACTGTAACACAATGGTAAGTATGTGTGTTTCCAAACATATCTAAACATAGAACAGGTACAGTAAAACTATGATATTATAAGTTTTTGGGACCACTGTCATATACGTGGTCCATCATTGACCAAAACATCATTATGCAGTGCATGACTGTATATGCATATATATTAACGCATATTTGTAAGTCAGGTGCAGTAGCTCACACCTGCAATCCCAGCACTTTGGGAGGCCAAGGCAGGAGTACTGCTTAAAGCCAGGAATTTGAGACCAACCTGGGCATTGTAGTGATACCCTGTCTCTACAAAATATTTAAAAATTAGCCAGGCATGATAGTACACACCTATAGTCCCAACTACTTGGGAGACTGAGGCAGGAGAACCACTTGAGCCCAGGAGTTCAAAACTGCAGTGAGCTATGATCATGCCACTGCACTGAAGCCTAGGCTACAGAGTAAGACTGTTTTTTTCGTTGTTTTGTTTTGTTTTGTTTTGAGATGGAGTTTTGCTCCTGTCACCCAGGCTGGAGTGGAGTGGTGTGATCTTGGCTCACTGCAACCTCTGCCTCCTGGGTTCAAGCGATTCTCCTGCCTCAGCCTCCCAAGTAGCTGGGATGACAGGTACCTGCCACCAAGCCTGGCTAAATTTTTGTATTTTTAGTAGAGACGAGGTTTCGCCATGTTGACCAGGCTGGTCTTGAACTCCTGACCTCAGGTGATCCACCTGCCTTGGCCTCCCAAAATGCTGCAATTACAGGTGTGAGCCACGATGCCCAGCTGAGACTATGTTTCATTCATATATATATATATATCTATACACACATACACGCACACATGCATATGCACATGCATGCGCACATACACACATATATGTATATCTATTGTTCTTTATAATGAAGTTTGGTTATATTTAATTATATATATATATATATATATATATATTTTTTTTTTTTTTTTTTTTGAGACAGAGTCTCGCTCTGTTGCCCAGGCTGGACTGCAGTGGTGTGATCTACGCTCACTGAAAGCTCCACCTCCCGGGTTCACACCATTCTTCTGCCTCAGCCTCCCAAGTAGCTAGGACTACAGGACTACCTACTGTTATGCCTAGACTGTTTGTTCCTTAAAGAAGACCACCAGAGTCCAGAGTCAAAGCCAAGCGGCAAGGATCTTTACTACAAGTTCGAACCTGGTCCTTCCTTTACACGGTATACAAGAGGGCCCCGAACAATGCGAGCGTTTGCTTTTTATAGCCTGAAAGTTGCAGGGGAACAAAGAAATTCTTTTGGCTCCCGTGCTTTCAGTAACCTTGAACGGCTGTCCCCTTATCGGAGACTTTCCAGGTGGTGTTTGTACTGGGCTTAGGGAGTTTGAGAGATATATGGTGGTATGTGGTAGGACGGAAGGATGGGATGTGTTTGTACTAGGCTCAGGGAGTTTCGAGCCCGGGGGCTGAGGAATGTGCCTAGCTCCTTTCACTACCACTACGCCCGGCTAACTTTCTGTATTTTTAGTAGAAACAGGGTTTCACCATGTTATCCAGGATGGTCTCGATCTCCTGACCTCGTGATCCGCCCGCCTTGGTCTCCCAAAGTGCTTGGATTACAGGCTTGAGCCACCGCGCCTGGCCTATTTAATTATATTTTTAAAAATACGTTAAAAGATAACTACTTTTGGCTGGGTGCAGCAGCTCATGCCTGTAATCCCAGCACTTTGGGAGGCCGAGGCTGGTGGATCACCTCAGGTCAGAAGTTCGAGATCAGTCTGGCCAACATGGTGAAACCTTGTCTCTACTAAAAATAAAAAAATTAGCCGGGTGCGGTGGCACACGTCTGTAATCCCAGCTACTCAGGAGGCTGAGGCAGGAGAATCACTTGAACCTGGGAGATGGAGGTTGCAGTGAGCTGAGATTACGACAGCAAGACTCCATCCCCTCCACCCCAAAAAAAAAAAACAAAAAAAAAACTACTTTTGTTTCCAACTAAGTAGGTGTTTAATTAGGTGTCGAAACAAAAAACCAAAACGAAAAATCTACAGGCTTTGGGGTCAGAAAAAACTGAGTTTAAACTGCTGTTCACTACTTACTTGCTGTGAAACCTTGGAGAAGTTTCTTAAATTATCTAAGCTACAATTCTCTCATTGGAAAAATAATAACACCCATTCTATAAGGCTATCTGTAGGGTGAGAGATACTATATATAAAACAGCTCGCCCAGTATCTGACATGTAGTAGATGCTCAATCAACTTTGAGAGTCCAGCCCTCACAATCTGCCCATCTCGCAATGCCAAACCAATTTCTCCAGGGATTATTTTCTTCCAAAGGAAGATAAAATTGGCTGGACGCCGGGGTTCACACCTGGAATCCCAGCATTTTGGGAGGCCGAGGCAGGCCTGTTGCTTGAGCTCAGGAGTTTATATCAGCCTGGGAAACATGGCGAAACCCCTTCTCTACAAAAAAAAAAAAAAAATTAGCCAGGAGTGCTGGCATGCGCCTGTGGTCCCAGAGGGAGGCTGAAGTGGGAGGTTTGCTTGAGCTCCGGAGGTGGAAGTTGCAGTGAGCCAAGACCGTGCCACTGCACTCCAGCCTGGATGAAAAGTGAGACCTTCTTTTGGGGGTAAAAAAAAAAAAAAAAAGGTAAAATTCGCTCCCAGACACCCACCCAATTCAACCAAATGCACGGACACTAGTGAAACAGCATGCATCTTATGTTTAGTGCACCTGTTACTGTCTTTCCTATATTTCTAGGATACTGTCCTTCTTCTATTTCTAGATTTTCTCAGTACCTACCATACATGAACTGCTGTTCATATAGCCATGAAGGCATACATTAAGTTGTTAAATTGCATTTTATTAACATCATTGCCCTAAAAAAAAAAAAAGGTCAAGCGTAAAGCTACTTGGTTACCTAAGAACAGGTCTATGTGTCTCCCAACTTACTGATCAGAACTGGAGTGAAATGTGTGTACATGTGCTTCTGTGTATGTGGAATGGGTGGAGGGAGGGAGGGGTAGGGAAGGCAGACACCAAAGAGGAAGTGAAACATGCACCAATAGGACCCAGAAGCCCTCCATACCAATGTATTACACAAAATACTAGAGGGGCTTCAGAGATTAACTGGTTCAACCACCTTGTTTTAGAGATATAAAACATGAGAGGCACCTTTTAAAATACTGAATGATATGCCACTGTACATAGATGCCACAAGTTGTTCATCCATTGATTTATCTATGGACACGAGTTTGCTTTCGCCTTTTGGCTATTGTGAATAACACTGCTATAAAGTTGGATGTACAGATATTTGTTCCAGTCCCTGCTTTCAATTCTTTGGGTTATATAAATGGAATTCTCCAATTACATAATTCTATTTTTAATTTTTATTGAACTTTGAAGACATTATGCTAAATGAATAAACCAGTCACAAAAACAGACAAATGCGGTATGATTCTGCTTCTATGAGTTGCCTACAGTAGTCAGACTCAGAGACAGAAAGTAGGATGGTGATTGCCAGGGGTTGGGAAGAGAAGACAATGGCAAGTTATTGTTTAACAGGTACAGAATTTCAGTTTAGGAACATGAAAAAAACTCTGGATATGGATGATGATGGTTGCAAAGCAGTGTGAATACACCTAATACCACTCAACTGTACACTTAAAGATGATTAAAGTGGGTATATATTATGTATACTTTACCACAACTTTAAAAATTTATCACATTTTTTAAAAAGGGGGGTGGGGGGAAGGGGGTGTACACAAATTGGTTAACAGACTTTCCAATGTCAAACAGTGAGTGGTAGAACAAGGATTACAACCAAGTTCTTCTACTTGATGGCCCACGGCTTTTTCTACCAAACCATGAATGAGAAGAAAAATAATTATAGACTTGGAATGCCTCCTCATAAAAGCAACCGGACCGTATCTTGTCTAATATGATAATATCCCAAATATCAGCGGGACAGACCCTGCTCGCCCAACTCCAGTTGTTCTCTAACACCTACTAGGCACCAAGTTAACTGGGCCTCTCGTTACAGACGAGACCTCAAATGATGGCACAGAGAGGCTGTCCCCTTTCCTCCCTCTCGGGCATTGCTATGTCTCAAGGGCAGGAAACTGAGGTCAGCTATGTTTTGCTCTGGGAATTTCAAGGAGTATCTCAGAGGAAAGGCTGGGGTATCAACATCAGTCATTTTGCTTCCACAGGGGATCATGGTTTGTAAATGAGACATTGTTTCTAAGGGACATTGCCAGCCTTCTGTTCCATGTTTTTCACCAGTGTAAAAAATTTTTGTTTCTAAGTCAGCTCATCAGGAAGGAAGGAAATGTAGCTTTATTTTAGGCCAGACTGTTGCAAAGTATTCATAATGTATCACAGCCTTGGAAGCTGGATTTCATGTTGCTGTCTGCCTTTTATTCCCCTCACCTCTCCCTTCTGACAACTGTAGACAAGTTAAAATTCAGCAGTATGTAAGAAACAGAGAACAGAGGTTGTTTCTCTAAAGTCCTAATAAACCTTGAAAATAAAGCACTAGAAATACCCCTGCTGTCCTAATCCACAAAACTCCCAGCACTATATATAAAAAATAAAAAAGAAAAAGAAAAAAAACAAAAAACAAAAAAAAACCCTCTGTATGGAGTAAAGATTTAAACACAAAAAAGTTAAAAGTGCTTGAAGAAAAAATGGGTAAAATGTATTATCTTGTATAATCCTGGAGTGAAGAAGACCTTTATAAACACAATACAAAATGCATCTAACTACATAAAAATGTGAAGCATCTCTATGTCCAAAAATTTAGGAAAGTCAAAAGACAAATGACAATGCAGGAGAAATATCTGCAACACATCAGATAAAAGGCTATTTTTCATTTACATTGTATACAGCTCACTTATTAAAAAATTTGTATTGTGATAAAATACATAAAACTTACCATTTTAGTCCCTTTTAAGTATACAGTCCAGTGGCATTAAGTACATTCACATTATTGTGTAAGCATCACCACCATCTGTCCCCAGAACTCATTTATCATCCCAAACTAAAACTCCTTATGCATTACACGTAACTCCCCATTCTCTCTCACCCCGAACCCTGGCAACTACCATTCTATTTTCTGTCTCTGTGAATCTGACCATTCTGGGTGACTTATATAAGTCGAATCATACAGTATTTTTCTTTTTTTCCTGACTGGATTATTTGACTCAGCAAGGTTTATCCTTGTTGTCGCCATGTGTCTGAATTTCCTTTCTTAAGTCTGAATAATAATCCACTGCATCACATGTATTCATTATCCATCAATAAACATTTAGGCTGTTTCTACCTCTTTGCTACTGTGTATGAATCAATATTTTAAAAAGACAAATAATTCAGTTCATGGAGAAACTACAGCAGGGCTGGGGCTTGATTCATGCAGAAGTCTGCAGGGGAAAAGAGACACCAGCGAAGACAGAGCAGTCACGTGGGGTGGTCTAGAGTGACAAAGCTGGAGACCTGAGACCTGGGCAGTTTCCCTCACATGATTTTTGCTGAATTCTGAAGCTGCTTCAGAGACCCACTGAAGTGTTTCTGTACATCTTTAATAACCCCTGTCGTGGCTTTCTACCACTCTGAGCTACCCGCCTGGGCTGTCCCTCAAACATCTCCCCAAGTTGGTTTTTGTTTTGTTTTGGTGCTTGAGGTTGTTAGTGTTCTGGTTACAAAGCGGCATAAACTCTCAATGGCCAGCTTCTACCTTTCTTTTTCCCTTAAGCCTTGTTATTTTAACATGCGATTTTGTAGAACCCCAGGTTTCTCAGGAAAGCAAAAGCACCTTTATTTCCAACACCCAAGTGTGGCACAGGCTGGCAATTCAGAGAAAGAGACAAAAGTAAAATGTGCAGGGAGAAAACACAAAAAACCTAAGCGCTCTCATGGGAAAAACCTATTTGCCCGTTTGTAATTATAGAGTGATTTTATACTCTATAAATGCACCCACAGTGACATGGATTAATACTCATATGTTACCAGCTCAAGATGTGAACAAAAAAGCAGGAATCTTTTATTCCAGGTAACAACAATGCTTGTAGTAAGGAAGAAAACTGTCGTAACACAAAGGTGATGGCTTCTTAATTGCAGGCACTGTCAACACAATGTTCCTTGGAATTAGCAACTCAGCTTTAGAAGTAAAAGAATCCTGGTAAGATGCTAAAGGTGTCAGCTCCATTCCTACCCCACACCAAGCTACCAGTTAGAAAACCACCTAAGTATCTCACTTTTCAAATGTTTAAAATCAAGACAATTTTGGAATGACTAAAATTATTATAATTTTATAAGGTATAAATTTTATCAGGTATATAAAATTATAACTGCCACAACTTCGCATTTATGTAGCACCTTTTTTAAGCATTAAAAACATTTGCTGACCAGGCATGGTGGCTCATGTCTAATCCCAACACTTTGGGAGGCTGAGGCGGGTGGATCACCTGAAATCAGGAGTTTGAGACCAGCCTGGCCAAATACAAAAAATTACACAAAATACAAATACAAAAAATTAGCTGGGCATGGTGGTGGACACCTGTAATCCCAGCTACTTGGGAGGCTGAGGCAGAAGAATCACTTGAACCTGGGAGGTGGAGGCTGTAGTGAGCTAAGATTGCGCCACTGCACTCTAGCCCCAGCCTGGGTGACAGAGTGAGACTCCGTCTCAAAAACAAAACAAAACAAAACAAACAAGCAAAAAAACAATTTGCTTAGTAAGCAAGGTAGTACTTGTTAAAAATGAGCCTCCTTGGCTTCCCTGTAAGACACATATTCCTTTCATTTCTCTGAGATCTTTCCATCGGGAGCTAAAAGAAGTGTGAAAAAACAAGAGGGGAAGGTGTGAGGTGGCTGTGAACTTTGCTGGACAACTAGTAAGATGTCTGCTCAGAAATCACTAACAGAAAAAAGGGAAACACAAATAATACAAAGCAAACAATTTACCATATACTCAATATCTGCACAGCATTGTGCCTGGTGCTGTAAGAACTCAGGCCACAAAGGCAAGAGAGTGTGGAAGAAATTGGGACATGAAGATCATTACGCCAGTATCTGTTACGTCTTTAACTGTCCTATAGCCAAAGTGATGCTATATGAGGTCTTCCTCTCTCACAAAGGACTAGTGGGAATTTTTGCTCTAGGAGTTCAAAAAGTGACAGGGAGAAAGAAGGTACCTCATAAAATGCCCAACTCACCCAACAGGCATTACTCATTATGCTAGAAGGAAATCTGTCTAATGGGACACATTGGTGAGGCTGGAATAAAAGGAACATTCTGCAGATGGGCCAACGGATACTCTGGTGGGGACTGACCTGAAAAGAAATGGGAGTTTCCTGAGTCTAGCCAAGAGTCATGGCAGCTCCCAACAAAGAGTTAAGGGGCATCCCAGTTCTACTGCCACTGCTGACTAGTTACCACTTCAACTCTCCGTTCATTTTCCCATATACGAAATAAAACAATATCTTAGGAGACATCAAGATCATAAATATTCTCTATTCAAGTGCTTTGGAAGAAAAGCAGTTTTAAACCGGTGAATCATTGTGACTCAACATTGGGTTGGGAGAGAAGCTAAAACAGTGAAGACAGTTCTAAAAACTAAACTGCATAGAAGCCAACCCATTAAAATATCCTCTCCAAAATGTTCATCGAAGCAGAATAAATGTTCCTTATTCTTCTCAAGACCAACTCCGGCATCACCACCTCTTCTCATCACTCATGGTCTCAAAACCACTGCTGCCAATACCATATTAAGTAGGAGGCAAGCAAAACATACGGTTGAAACTTGTTCTACTGACCAGATACCACGGTGAAGGCAGCAGATCAAAGCTGGTGCTAGACACCCCTTGAGGAACAAAGGAGAAAAATATCCACAGCACGCACAACAAAATCAAGGGCATCACTAGCTATTCTCATCTGTGTTTAGCTTTGCTCCCTGCCCCCTCCCTTTTTTTGCTGACATACATTTGAAGGATAAAATACTTTACATACCCTGTTCACACGGCATTATATACCTTTCTTTCACAGTAACTTAGAAATAATGCAATGCCCGGAAAAAGAGGTATACATCTTATTTAATACAGCACCACCAAATTGGGAAATAACTCTTTGTTAAAAGCACAAATTACATTTGATATGCTGGGCTCTCCCAGGGTCATGATATTTAAATAAGAATTTCTGAGCCACGAACTGAGGCTGTTAAAAAGTAAAATACAATGGTTAATACAGAGCTCTAAACATAAAAGCGTATATTATTTAAGCATTAAAAAGTCATTGTGTATATTTGTCTAACTGGCAATATAAAATAACACAAAAATCTGATTTGTTATAAACTACACAGAAAACGGAAGTAGCAAGTACAACTAGCTGATGACTTACACAGCTCCTTTGCTTCTGATACAGAGGTGTTAGCATACAGAAGAACTTCAGAGAAAGAAGAAGGTATGAACTGCAAGTCAGTTCACTATTTTTATGTTGGATCTCCCAATAACAGGATTTGAATAAGCAAAGGAGAGAGAGAACCCCAGGCTCCAAGGAAGATGTGTGTCATCTCCATATTCCCTGCATTATGTAAATTATCTATGGATCTTTGGCAACAGCATGAGGTAACAGAAATCAAAGAGAGATGTTTAACTCAGCTTCACAACTTATTACCTCTGTGACCTTAGTAAAGTTAATTAATCTCACTTAACTTTCTCATCCGTAAAATAAGATGTAACACTGTCTACTTCATAGAACTGTTAAGTTTAAGGGCAAGAGCAAACATATGTTCTTTAGAAGAGGCATAAATATTAGTGCTCCCTACACGTTCTGCCTATTCACTATTTGCAAAGATGACAGACCACAGTTGGAAAGCATCCTATGCAATATGGAGTATCTGCTTAATATTAAGCAATTATCAGCTATGGAACATTTAAACATAGAGAAATGTTCTAAGAGGAAAGAGTATGAAATAATCTCATCTATGTAAAATATTTATAGAAAATGTAATTATGTAATTATGGGCATCTAAATGAGGTTCCTCATAAAGTGACCACCTATAATGTTACAGACGATTCTTGGTCAAAGGGTAAAAGTACAATATTAAACGTCACCAAGCATGGACTGCCATCAATGTGAAACTTAACCCCTCTCAAAGAGGATACTGTAGTTGAGGTTCTGCCCAACTGAAATGCTGAACTGTTCTAATCTTAGCTCTGTATCTTCTCTTTTTAGGGATGAGCTTGTCTTTCACTGCTAATTGAACAAATCAATTGTCACAACAAGATGGTGACATATGACACTCATGCCCACTACACTCCCACTGTTGGCCCAAAGGAAAACCTGAGTGCCTGTAAGCCAGGGACTAAAATCCACATTTGGCTAGACTTTCATTAGTAAAGCTAATTTAACACTTATAGACTGGCTATATTGTTTAAAGAGTATCATGTAAAAGGCATTTTGTGTGTGTGGTTTTTTTTTTTTTGAGACAGAGTTTTGCTCTTGTTACCTAGGCTAGAGTGCAATGGCGCAATCTTCGCTCACCACCACCTCCGCCTCCTGGGTTCAAGTGATTCTCCTGCCTCAGCCTCCCAAGTAGCTGGAATTACAGGCATGCACCATCACACCCTGCTAATTTTGTATTTTTTAGTAGAGACGAGGTTTCTCTATGTTGGTAAGGCTGGTCTCGAACTCCCAACCTCAGGTGACCCGCCCGCCTTGGCCTCCCAAAGTGTGGGGGTTACAGGTGTGAGCCACTGTGCCCAGCTGGCATAATTTAAAAAAAAAAAAAAAAGAATGCAGAGGGGCCGGGCACAGTGGCTCATGCCTGTAATCCCAGAACTTTGGGAGGCCAAGGTGGGTGGATCACGAGGTCAGGAGTTCAAGACCAGCCTGGCCAAGATGGTGAAACCCCGTCTCTACTAAAAATACAAAAAAATTAGCTAGACGTGGTGGCACATGCCTGTAATCCCAGCCACTCGAGAGGCTGAGGCAGAGAACTGCTTAAACCTGGAAGGGCAGAGGTTGCAGTGAGCAGAGATCGCGCCACTGCACTCCAGCCTGGGCAACAGAGTGAGACTCTGTCTCAAAAAATAATAAAAAATAAAGAATACAAAGGAATTGCATTTGCATTCAATTAAGAGGTTTTAACTCAAACCCCGTGGCCATGCCTACGTTCAAACAAGGGCTGAAACCAAATGTTAAACTTTTAAACTAATTGGTATTAAAGGGAGTAGATCTATACATACAGGTCCAAATAATACAAATTCTCAACATTAAAATTCCTCTATTAATGAGGAATATAATAAAGACAACCAAAACATCATTAATTTAGGACTGGGGAGCGCATTACAGAATATAAGGGGGCTTTGAGCAGATTTACATTCCTAATTATGTTTTGCTTCATCTAATATTAAAATTACCTTGCCCCATAGTGAGGGTGACTAGCATCTGGCTGAGTGTGGCAAGTACAGTGAGCCTAGAATGAGATCTAATGCCAGTAACTCATACAAATTACCTTAAGTCATTCAAGTTCGTACATTTCCTGTAAAACTGAAAACCAGCCCTCTGAGTCATAATCAAATGATAAAGAATATAATCAGTCTTAGGATATTGAGTATTTTTCCCATAAAGTCAAGAGCAAGGTAAGGATGTCCTCTCCCACCACTTCTCATTATGCTAGAACACAAAAGTAGCCTTGAACCAATGAAAAGATAATTCCTTATTCTTGGGTAAGGATATCTCAACAATATCAATGGATATAACCAGGCGGAAACTCAGATCTACAGAAATCAATGAAAAGGACTGAAAATGGGAAATATGTGGATATAAAATATCATTCTTCTTCCATAATTTCCTTGAAAGACAACTGATCATGTAAGCAAAAACAACAACATTGTAAAGTGAGGTTCGCAGCATACGTAGAAGTTAACAACAGCACAAAGAGCAGGGAGGAGCAGATGAATAGAATTATACCCATAGAAGGTGCTTACATTTGAGGAATGGGAGGAGTGGAATGTCAGTGCTCTCTAAGTTGACGTATAAATTGAATGTAACCCCCCCATAGCAATGAGCTCTTTTACAGTGGTTTTATAGTTTTTCTTTATAAAGTTCGAATGTAAAAATAAACATACAACAGCAGCTAGGAACGCACTGAAAAGGAAGAGCCATGAGAAATACTAAAACACATTAAAAGCCTGTGATTAAAACAGCGTGTAGCACATACATGCGCAGATGCCAAAGGAATAAAAGTCCAGAAATAGAGCCATACCTATGATAAAATCACCTTTTTAATAAATAGGATTGATACAACTGTATAGCAATTTACAGAAAGATAAAATTGGATCCATTCCTCATACTATACAGAAGAAGAAACTCCAAATGCCTCCAGGATCTAAATATAAAATATGAAACTCAACAAGTACTAGAAGAAAATATAAGTTCCTTTTTACCAGGCATATGGAAACCATACTAGGTGAGTTATAGGAATGAACACACACGTGAATGCACTGATACTGCTGAGTGCCAAGGTTCTCATCATGAAAGGGACATACAAACATGGAGCAGGAGACGGCAAGAAAGATCCCTGTGGGGATGGATGAGAACTAGAAGTACTAGTATGAACTCATGATTTTTTTTAAAAGTGTATGTAGAGATACATGTATGCATGCATGTAGTGCATATCAGTGCATGTACATACATGTACGCATAAATGTATTCCTTAGCTCTCACCATCTAGCAAAGGCATCTCATATGCTCACACCTAGAAACCGTGTCTTGGTCTTTAAAACCATCTGCACTGAAAGGAACGAGGGCTCCTGATAGAAATGACTGATTTCAGAGTTGGGAAAAAGCAGGGACAAGATGAAAACCAGAAAGGAAGTGCCCTCAAAAAATGATGGGGGACATGTCACAAATACACAGCAGTCGTGAAAAAGGGCTTCCAACTGGCCAAGTCTGGGGCAATTTGATATGTGTTTTAAGCAGAAAATACTTCAGAGGGGAGTTGGGGGAAATGGTAGACAGGAGGCAGGACTAACTTGCAGCTCCACTCAGAGCAGCGTGTGGAGACACATCGTGAGCTTTTGCTCCAAGAACTACCGCAGGAACATACGAGGAAAGCCAAGAGAATCCACTGACCCTTTGAAGGAAGCAAGCGCATTGCTCCTGCAGGCCCCAGGAGACAACCAAAAACCTGTTGCGTGCCCAGAGTGTGAAAGGGGGATCGTCCACCCCCAAACACACACCTTCACTGGGGAACATGAAGGTCCAGATCCCCGGAGAAGAATCTGACTTACCTAGAGCTGAGACACATTTAGAGAGCCAAGTGAAATACAGGAGTAGAAGCAGCAGCAGGAAGAGCCCTGTGGGCTCTAGGTCCCCAGGAAAGCTATTTCTGACTTTGTCTCACAGAGGTCCTTGGGGAGGGCTGCAGAGGAACTGGGAAAAGACCACAAGGAGAAGAGAACTTCCAGCTGAGTTTTGTAACAATTTCAACAGAACTCAAAAGTTTCCTGGACAGAACTTGGGAGAGAGGATGAATCAAGACTGCAGACACAGCACAGAAGCCACAGCAGGTGGGGAGGCCTGAAACCTGAAAGCCCTGTTTGGTTTCTCAGCCAAGATGCTGGTAGCCTGGGGCAAGTTCTCAGCCCTGCCCACCTGCCGCCTGGAGTTTGCTGTTGGAGGGGCATGGTAGGAGTGAGACCGGCCTTTTGGGCAATGTGGGAGCTGGGTAAGGACTGTAACTGCTTGCTTTACCCCATCTTCCTGGTGACCTGCATGGCACAGCAGAAGCAGCCGTAATCCCCCTGGGAACATAACTCCACTGGCCTCGGAGCCACACCCCCGTCCTCCACAGCAGCCGCAGCAAGCCCCACCCACGGACAGTCTGAGCTCAGACACACCCAACCCTGCTCCCATCTGATGGTCTTTATCTACCTGCCCCGGTAGAGGGCATAATCTCCCGGGAGCTCTAGGACCCCACCCCCCCCACCCACCACCTGATGCTCCCTATACTACCACAGCTGATGCTCTCTTGAAAGCACCACCTCCTGGCAGGAGGCCAACCAACACGAAACTTGTGCAATAAACAAAACTACAACTAAGTACCCTCACAGAGTCCATGTCACTCCCCTGCCACCTCTACTGGAGCAAGTGCTGGTATCTACAGCTTAGAGACCTGAAGATAGATCATGTAACAGGACTCTGTGCAGATACCCCCCAGTACCAGTCCAGAGCCCAGAAACTCCGCTGGATGGCTAGAGTGGGAGGAAATCTTCACAATCTATGCATCTGGCAAAGGACTAATAACCAGAATTTAAAAGAAACTTAAATCAGCACGAAAAAAAAAAAAAAAAACAATCCCATCAAAAAGTGGGTTAAGGACATGAATAGGTGATTTTCAAAAGATACACAAATGGCCAAAACACATGAAAAAATGCTCGTCATCAGTAATGATCAGCGAAATGCAAATCTAAACCACAATGCAATACATTACTCCTGCAAGAATGGCCATAATCAAAAAATAAAAAAATAAAAAAAGGATGTGGTGAAAAGGGAACACGTTTACACTGCTGGTGGGAATGTAAACTAGTAGAACCATCGTATTAGTCTGTTCTCACGCTGCTATAAAGAACTGCCCGAGACTGGGTAATTTAGAAAAAGAAGAGGTTTAATTGCCTCACAGTTCCACAGAGTTGGGGAGGGCTCAGGAAACTTACAATCAGGTGGAAGGGGAAGCAAACACACCCCTCCTCACATGGCAGCAGCAAGCAGTGGCCAGCAAAAAGGGGAAAGCCCCTGTAACACCACCACATCTCATGAGAACTCACTGTCATGAGAACAGCACGTGGGTAACTGCCCCCACGATGAGCTTACCGCCCACGGGGTCTCTCCCACAACATATGGGGCTTATGGGAACTACAATTCAAGATGAGATTTGGGTGGGGACACAGCCAAACCGTTATCAACCACTATGGAAAATAGTGTGGAGATTCCTTAAAGAGCTCAAAGCAGAACTACCATTTGATCCAGCAATCCCACTCCTGGGTGTCTACCCAGAGGAAAAGTCACCATACAAAAAAGATGCTTGCACATGCATTTATAGCAGCACAATTTGCAATACAAAAATATGGAACCAGCCTAAATGCTCACCAATCAATGGATGGATAAAGAAAATGTGGTGTGTGTGTATATATATGTAGTATTCCATGGTGTGTGTGTGTATATATATACTACATATATATACACACATGAATATACATATATACACACACCATGGAATACTACATATATATACACATGGAATAATATACACACATATGTGTGTATATATATACACACACACACACACACACACACCATGGAATACTACTCAGCCATAAAAAGGAATGAAATAATGGCATTCACAGCAACCTGGATGGAATTGGAGATTACTATTCTAAGTGAAGTAACTCAGGAACGGAAAACTAAACATATGTTCTCATAAGTGGTAGCTAAGCTATGAGGATGCAAAGGCATCTGGATGATACAATAGACTTCAGGGACTCAGGGCAAAGCATGGGAGGGGGGTGACGGATAAGATCACACATTGGGTACAGTGTACACTGCTCAGGTGATGGGTGCACCAAAAACTCTGAAATCACCACTGAAGAACTTATTCATGTAACCAAACACCACCTGTTCCCTAAAAATTGAAATTTAAAAAAACAAAAATATGAAATTTCAAAGATTTGGTACAAAATAAAAGTAATTTTTCTAGGAATTACAGGTTGAAATAATACTTTGGATATATCCAGTTCAATAAAATACATTAGCACCATTAATTTCACTTTTTTCCTTCTACTTTTGGTTTTATAAGAAAATATGCAACAAAAACAAAAATAAGTTGTTTCATTCTAAGCTTTCTGATATAAAAGCAGATTCTCATATGTATCTAAGAAAAGCAAAGCAAGTGCTATTAGCAGGACTGGGGAAAAAAAAATCAACATTTTAAAACTGCTTGAAGGTTCTTTTAAATAACCATAAATTTTAAGCTCATTTAGCTCCTACTATGTACTTTTTAAATCAAATAAACCTAGCCATCGTTTTCTAAATCTTGCTTATTTAGTTGAACATTGCTATGATTTGTCAAAGAAAGGCATTTTATAAAATTTGATGAAGTATGTTGTGTCTTCCCAGTCTTAAATTACAACTTTTTTTTTTTTAGACAGAGTCTTGCTCTGTCTCCCAGGTTGGAGCGCAGTGGCGTGATCTCAGCTCACTGCAACCTCCGCCTCCCAGGTTCAAGCGATTCTCCTGCCTCAGCCTCACGAGCAGCTGGGATTACAGGTGTCCACCACCACGCCTGGCTAATTTTTTGTATTTTTAGCAGGGATGGGGTTTCTCCATGTTGGCCAGGCTTGTCTTGAACTCCTGACTTCAGGTGATCCGCCCAACTCAGTCTCCCAAAGTGCTGGGATTATAGGTGTGAGCCACCACACCAAGCCTACAGCATCCTTTTTATAATTAAACTTTTTCTTCTAAATTACGTGGTCTTAATTGACTAACAGAATTTCCTCAATGTGAAGGAAATTAGTGTACCTTTTTAAAGAGAGGTTAATGCTACTGCCATCTCATCATCAAATACATGAAATAGCCCATGCCTCTGCTTCTCCGTTTTTGTTTTTTGAAGTTTTAATTGGGACGGAGTCTTGCACTGTCACGCAGGCTGGGGTGCAGTGGCGCAATCTCGGCCCATTGCAACCTCTGCATCCCAGGTTCAAGTGATTCTCCTGCCTCAGCCTCCCGAGTAGCTGGGATTACAGACAGCTGCCACCACGCCTGGCTAATTTTCGTATTTTTGGTAGAGATGGGGTTTCGCCATGTTGGCCAGGCTGGTCTCAAACGCCTGACCTCACGATCCACCCGCCTCAGCCTCCCAAAGTGATAAGATTACAGGTGCTTTTGTGTTTTTAAGAAAAAAAAATCCATACTAATATCTTGCTTACATAAATTTTCTTAGCAAAAGAAAAAATCCCAGAATTTATTTTTCAATACTCCAAATTTCAATAACGTCTAAAAACATTAGGTAACGGTGATGTTATATAGCAAAGAGAAATCTAGCAAGGTAATCCTAACTCTAGAAGGACAAAATTGGTATCTCTCAAACAGCAATCATGCAACTTTGGTGTAAATCAGAATCATCTGAAGAGCTTATTGAACGTAGAAATGCCCAGGTTCTACCCAAAAGCAATTAAATCAAAATCTACAAGGGCAAAGTCAGTATCTGTAATTTTATCCCCAATTCTGAATAGGAATATCAATCCTCCTTAGACATCAAAAAAGGTATAGGAATGAACCATATGAATTCTGTCCACTACTCAGCAAACGCCTCAGAAATGTGTGGCTTAGAATAAGAGAACAGAGGGAAAAGAAGAGCAAGCCAAAAGCATTTTCTGTAGGGCATGCTACTTCCAAATATATGACAATACACCCGCATTCTTTAACTGATAATTTCACTGAGCACATTCCAGGTATTTTAGCCTCATTCCCTAAATTAACACGAAGTACAAATAAAAAAATTAGAACCAACCGTTAAGAAGCTTCCCATCCAACAGATTTCCATTCACAATGAATGTAGATAAGTATCACTTCCACAGAATACACACAAGCTTCTGTTTCCTAGTCTGATTACAATCTCCTATCCCTTTGGCATTTTCTCGATATACCTATCCTTTAAGACCTCTTCCTCACCTCTTATTCCTTCCTACCCATCTCCTCCACCAGAACTAACTACTCACATGAGCCTACCCTCAACAGTACCCCCTTGTTGCCGTATTCTACACTGGCCCGGCAAAACCCTAACCCTGGATTAATGACATATCTTCTTCAATATGCAACAGCATACTAGAGTCAACCATTCAATGCAGATTTGTCCTACAATCTTAATTACGGTAAAACACACATAACATAAAATGTGCCATCTTAAACATTTTTAAGTGGATACAGTTCAGTAACATTAAGTATATGCATATTGTCCCGCAACCGATCTCCAGGACTTTTTCACCTTGCAAAGCTAAACTATACTCATTAAACAACCCATTTCCCCATCTTCCCAACCCCTAGCAACCACCATTCTACTGCTTCTATGAATTTGACTTCTTCAGTACTTCATATACATGGAATCATACAGTATTTGTCTTTTTGAGCCTGGCTTATTTCACTCAATCCCACTACTTGTTGTCAATATCATGGTATTCCTTTTTATAGCAGTCTCGTTCCTAAATCTGACTTATATCTTAACCCCAGTACACTTTTATCTTTCTCCTAAAAGAACATGCTCCTTTTCTGATAACAAAAGTAATCCACGTTCAAAGCAAAATACTTTAAAAACCAAAGAACAAACGTATGTGTCTTGCCATGAGACTGCTCTTGAGGACAAGGGCCACGCCTGGTTCATCTCTGGGTCTCTGGCACAGCGGTAAGTACATAAAAGACACTTACATGTTTGATGATTACTTTTCTAAATATACTTCCTTTTTTTTTTTTTTGAGATGAAGTCTTGCTCTGTCGCCCAGGCTGGAGTGCAGTAGTGTGATCTCAGCTCACTGCAGCCTCTGCCTCCTGGGTTCAAGCGATCCTCCTGCCTCAGCCCCGCCAAGTAGCTGGGAGCAACAGGTGCACACCACCACACCCAGCTAATTTGTGTATTTTGGGTAGAGATGGGTTTCCACCATGTTGCCCAGGCTAGTTTGGAACACCTGAGCTCAAGTAATCCATCCACCTCAGCCTCCCAAAGTGCTGGGATTACTGGCGTGAGCTACCGCACCTGGCCCTTCCTCGTGTTTCAATAGGTAAATTTACGTGTGCCCTTGATAACTGTGTAATGCTTTTCCACAAAGCGAAATTTCCATTCTCATCACTATTATTAGTTAGTAGTAGCAGTATTCAAGTATTTTAACAACATATGGCTCAAGCTCCTAGTAGATAAAGATTAATCTTCGCAGTACTGCACCTAAGCACCTGAGATAGTGTCCACCCTAAAAGAGCTCACAATCTAATTAAGAAAGGCAAGTTTCAGGTGACAGACACAGACAGTAACTACTAATTCCAAAAAGAGCCCGCTGTAAACTGATAGGGTTTTTCAGATCAGGTGAGATTCAATCTGGAATTGAGAGAACAGGGAGGAGAGAGAGAGAGTGCATTCCTGGAAGATGGAACTTCCCAAAAGTCAAAAAATAAGGAAGGCACACTTGAGGTAGAGGCAACAATATACAGTTGGCAAAGAGGACTCTTTAGGAGAATGGAAGCCAAGAAAGTTGGAAAGGTAAGTTGGGAGCAGGCTGTGCATTGCCTTGAGATGGTGGGGTAAGATACTTAAACTACATCCCACAGAGTGGCAACAAGAATATTGAGAAAACAATGACATCATGAGGATTGAGCATCAGAAAGGCTCATTTGGACACTTCCTTTCCTATTCTGAACAGACAAGAACCATCCTCAAAATGTAAGCACATCCACAGATCTCGAACTTTAAGAGAACAGAAGAAAACTCAGCACAAGTGGTAACTGACCTGACTCTATTATTATTGTCTTGTCTCTGCTCAGGCTGGAGAGAGACTGGGAAAAAAGGGTTGCAGCAAGCCTACAGTTCATTTCTCCTTAGGAGCAGGGAGCGGAGGGCGGGCAGGGGGCTATGGAAATACTCCTAGTAAATAAAGAAAGGAGGTAGTGACCCTGGTCAATTCTCCTTGTAAACACACTAGTGTCAGATCTCTTGACAAACAATCCAATGGTGTTTATTAGTAAGAAAGTCCCCATAGCTGGATTTTAGCAGGACGTATCTAATCTGTCTAGGATTGCTTTTGGTTAACATTTGGACTCTTTCTATGGAGTATAGCCCCTTGGAAAATATGTCACATAAGTTATGCAACCACTGGAGTACAAAATGAAAATGATTCCTAATGGAAACAGCTTCCTAACATACCACAGGCATTGCTTCTAAGCCCCTGTACCTCAAATCTGGGCCACAGCATCCTAGTGCAGCTAGAGAGGACCTGGAGGGTAGGGATGGATGGCCGTCCTGTACCTGAGGACTACGTGTATCCATGAACATTATTAATAAATCTTGATGTAAGCTAAGGGCTGATTCTTGTGAATGTGATTTGACATTTTTTTATTTTTTATTTTTGAGACAGGGTCTCACTCTGTTGCCCAAGTTGGAATGCAATGGCATGATCACGACTAACTGCAGCCTCAACCCCTGGGCTCACGAGATGCTCCTGCCTCAGCCTCCTGAGCAGCTGGGACTACTAGCATGTATCACCACACCCAGCTAATTTTTACTTTTTGTAGAGATGGGGTCTTGCTATGTTGCCCAGGCTGGTCTGGACTCCTGGCTTCAGGAGATCCTCCCACCTCAGCTTCCTGTAATCACAAGTGCTGTGATTACAGGTGTGAGCCACTCTACCCAGTTCCTGACTTGACAACCTAATTCTCTATGTTATCTCAGAGGTCTTCTCTTCTTACAGCTTATTTCATGAAATATGCTTTCTGCTTTACTTGTTATGCTCTTTCTCGGGTGAGGAAGGGTGTCGGTGGTTCAATCCTTAGGACACCCAAAATTCCCTGTGAAAAGTTCAATCAAAGTTTTATCAGGAATGAATGAATGAATGTTGAATTTACATCTGTTTTACAGATATTCTAATCAGTTTCTCATGTGTATGTGTATATATACCCTTAATGAATATCAACTTAATACTTTGAGTTAATCTGATTTAGAACACATATTTTAAGAATGCAAATTTATACTATAATTAGAAAGTTTTCACAAGATTGAGGCAAACTACATTAAAATAGGATAAGCTAAGAGAGAGAGAGAAGCTTGGTGATTACCCTGCTTTTGTTCCATTTCAATGAAACAACCTTATTAGGTAGAAAAAAGAACTAGTCATGTAAGATTTAGCCAAACATTGTTTTACAAATTGTAAAAAGGAGTAAGTGCATATTCTATCCTTGAAACATATATTTAACTCCTGTAATTTTAATAATCATATGTAACCTTACAATAATAGTCAAACAGATGCATTAATGAAAAGTAATAAGTTAATTCCTCAAAGCATATTACTTGATTTACTCTGTGACTTCCAAATTACAAGACATGGAATTGTGAGAGCCTGCAGTTACAAATGTAGAGCTGAGAGGGGCAAACTTTCAGCAAATAGTAATTATTTTAACTTTGTGGGTCACACAGTCTCTGTTGTATAACTACTCAACTAGCTGCTATAGTGCAAAGGCAGTCAATAAGTAAATAAATGGGTGTAGCTGCGTTCTAATAAAACTTTATAAAAGTTGGCAATGAGCCATATTTGGTCCTCAAGTGGTAGTTTGCTCACCATGAGGTACAGCAGGGGTTCCAAACCCCTAGGGGTTAGGAACCAGGTCACACAGCAGGAGGTGAGTGGTGAGGCAGGGGACAGTGAGCAAAGCTTCATCTGTACTTACAGCCACTCCCCATCCCCATTCCCATAGGAGCACAAACTCTATCGTGAACTGCGCCTAAGAGGGATCCAGGCTGTGTACTCCTTATGAAAATCTGATGCCTGATGATCTGTCACTGTCTCCCATCACCCCCAGGTGCAACTGTCTAGTTGCAGGAAAAGAAGCTCAGGGCTCCCACCGCTTCTACATCATGGGGAGTTGTACAATTATTTCATCATATATTACAATATAATAATAGAAATAAAGTGCACAATAAATATAATGCGCTTAAATCATCCCTAAACTATCCCCTCCTTTCCCGGTCCATGGAAAAACTGTCTTCCAGGAAACCAGTCTCTGGTGCTAAAAAGGTTGGGGAGCACTAATGCACAGTATCTCTGTCTCCACTATCTGCCGAATGCCTACAGCAAACAAGGCACTCAGAGGACTAGGGGTACACTCTGGCCCCTGGCCTCAAAAAAGTAACAAAAAGCTGCGCAGGAATATAAAGCAGCACATACTGAGCATTGACATATTGAAATAAAGGTGGGATTTAGACAAGCGGAGAGGTGAGACACAGTGCTTCTAGGTGGGGGAAAAGATGCGTACAATGTTGAGGAACCACAAATATAGCCAATGTGCTTGAGGAAGAGTAGTGGGTACCTATACTGAATACGAAAAAGAGAAGGCTGCAGACGTTTTAGGAGTCATGTGCAGAGTACAGGTTTCATGCTGAAGATACCTGAGCAGAGGTTTCCATTTACTATACAAAGTTCCCTTTTACTAAAAACGGTAGATAACTCTTACTGAATGTGCTGGAAAATGTGTGTTGTACATTTTGCAAGTGTGTGTGTGTATCACATTGAGTTCATGAAAGTAGAAATTACAGTGCCAGTGCAAGAAGCTAATAAATTAGAGCTAAAGACATTGCGGCAGCTCAGGCTCTAGGGTGAAAGGAAGCTGAGGAGAGAGTGAAGATGCATGACAAGGAATTACAAAAAAGTGTCAAGGACAGAATTAGCGATACTGAGATTAAGGAGTCAGCCTTAGATACTATGAGACATTTAACTATTTCTAAGAAAGAGGAAACAGCTGAATGGAAATACAGAAAGGTTTTAAAGTGATCATGAGAGTATGAGGAAGTTTTCAGAGAAATGCAGAATAGGTGAGGAAGTGAGATAGACGTGGCAAGGTCATTTTCAAAACCCTAGACACCTGAATATAATTACCAGGTAGTCAATAAGAAACGCTGTTAGATTTAACATCACTCTCTAGAGCAGCACTGACCAGAACTTTCTACAATAATGGAAATGTTTTAAATCTGCACTGCCCAGGACCCAGTCAGCACGATTTGGTGGATTTTTTGAGAATTTGTCAATAGCCAAAAAGAGGTACTCAAATATACACACTTACATTAAAACATATCTCAAATTATGCATATCTGGACAGGTGCAGTAGTTCATGCCTGTAATTCCAGCACTTTGGTAGGTCGAGGCAGGCAGATCACCTGAGGTCAGGAGTTCAAAACCAGCCTTGTCAACATGGTGAAACCCCACCTCTACTAAAAATACAAAAATTAGCCAGGTGTGGTGGCACACGCCTGTAGTCCCAGCTACTTGGGAGGTTGAGGCACAAGAATCGCTGGCATCCTGGAGGCAGAGGTTGTAGTGTGCCGAGATCATGCCACTGCACTCCAGCCTAGGTGACAGAGTGACACTCTGTCTCAAAAAATAATAATTTTTTTTTTTCCCCGGCATGGTGATGGATGCAGTCTTGACCTCCGAAGCTCAGGTGATCCTCCCACCTCAGCCTCCCAACTACAGGTGTGTGCCACTAAACCCAGCTAAATTTCCTGATTTTTTTGTAGAGACAAGGTTTTGTCATGTTGCCCAGGCAGTCTTGAACACCTGGGCTCAAGCAATCCACGTACCACAGCCTCTCAAAGTGCTGGGACTATAGGCATAAGCCACCGCACCTGGCCAGCACATCATTTTAAAATGCTTCACTATGATTGTCTTGTACTATTTTATCAAATATGTTCATGGAGTTTTTCAAAGCATTTTGAAGTATTAAATTATTTGAAGCATCAAGTTATAGAGATGTAAGTTTTCAGAGCACCTTCCTGCTTCAATTGTAGAATATTTCATTATTATCGTGGACCCATAATTGCTGGCAATATTTGAAGAAAGACATAGGTAATAAATAATTGAGAAAATTTGGAAACTACTCTGAATTAAATAGATAATATATGTAATTCATTATATGCATATATTTTAAACTATAAATTATGTTTGCAACTGTGATTGATAAATGCAACTGACTCGTTAAATGTATTTTTAGAACTTGTGCCTTATCTACAAACACCTTTATGTTACAAAATTTCACTTTAGGAAATATTTAATCATTCATATCAAAATTAGAATTTAAACTCATTCTTTATTAAACTCTGTGTTAACTATATTGGTGTTGACATGTCTTCTGGCTTTTATTATAAAGCAACTTCATGATGGCTTCGCACGAGCCCCTGTACCTTCCTCCCTATGATTCCCTAAAGCAATTACAAGAAAAAGTACCACTCTGTCTCAACCTAACATCATTTTTTGCAAAGTCCCAGGGATAAATGATTAATGTTAGCATTAGATGGAGAGACATCTACCCCAACCTCCCTCTGACACCTTCCTTTCTATAAGATAAAACCAGGACTGCTCATGTGATACCCACAGAATTAAGATTAAATTGGTTGTCAAAGAAGGAAGTCTGGCCAAAGGCTTTACTGAAGACACTTTGGTTGAAGAAATGGGGGGACAAATGGGGCCATTCCATGCCCATGGTTTCCCTGGTGCTCCAGTCACTGCGGTGACAGCAATGCAATGGTACTGGGGCCCTCAGAACCACAGGCAGCGCTTTTAAGACGGGTGTGCCGGTTAATGGCTGTTAATTGCATAAGACACTTAAAAGTAATTCCTGCCCATCAGCATGGGTGAGGGCTGATAATACTAACTAGTAAGACTGTAGTGAATGAGGTGCATTATAAAGGTTTTTATCCAACAAGGTACCACAGTAAGGTTAATTTATACGCTGAGACTCTCTTTAGTGGGAGGACGAATTTCAAATCATGGCTAGAAGTCAACTCTGAACCTACCTGAGATGGAAAGTTTTTAGAATTACATTTTATTTGCCTTTAAAGACTGAAATCCTATGCTTCCCTTTTTGGAGCACTGTTCTAACATTATCATCAAGAAAACATTCCTTATGTTTCATCAGACTCTTCCTGTATTATTTAAGCTATTTTCTCTTAATTATGCCTTCTCCGCAAATGAAGGTATTGGGCAATATCCTTGAAGCAACCCTGTATGTGCTGTTTTTCCAAGACGCCATTTTCATTTGTGCTAACAGTTTAAACATAGTTTTTCAGATGGCAGGGGAACATTACCACATCACCTCTCTACATCCATAAAGCATATATGGACTAAACAAATTTAAAAATGTGAAAAGAAGTATTTCCAGAGTCTGGAAAACACAGTGTAATTAAGTAGTTATTCAAGAACCTGCTCTCTCAATGGCTAACCTGTCTCAATTTTTGTGTTTTCTCCAAAACCCTATTTATGGCTCCCTTCATTCTAGCTTCTCTTCAACAAATATTTTTTTTTTCATAACTCTCCTAAAGTGGGGAAAACAAAATACATCCCTACTAAGCATACTGGAAAGGTCACTGTCCCACCTTGTGAGGACTGGGATCACGGCAGCTCTATGAGGATTTGAGAGGCAGTGCAGGGGACGGTCAGGAAGTGAACTGTGGAGCCTGAGCTTGGATCCCAGCGCTACTATTATATTGACAGGTTATTTAGAATCTCCGTGCCTCAGATTTCTCCTCTTTAAAATGAAAGTAAGATTAGGCACAGTGGCTCATGCCTATAATCCCAGCATTTGAGGAGGCTGAGGCAGGAGGATTGCTTGAGGGTAGGAGCTCAAAACCAGTCTAGGCAACATAACAAGACCCTGTCTCTACAAAAAAATTTTAGAAATTATTATAATTTTCAGATGGAGTCTCGCTCTGTCACCCAGGCTAGAGTGCACGATCTCAGCACACTGCAATCTCCACTGCCTGGGTTCAAGTGATTCTCCTGCCTCAGCCTCCTGAGTAGCTGGGATTACAGGCATATGCCAACACATCCAGCTAATTTTTGAATTTTTAGTAAGGACAGGGTTTTGCCATGTTGGCCAGGCTGGTTTCAAACTCCCGATCTCAGGTGGTCCGCCTGCCTCAGCTTCCCAAATTGCTGGGATTACAGGAATGAGCCACCACACCCAGCTAGACATAAAATAAAAATAATTTTAAAAAGAAAATAATAGCCTGTAATCTCAGCACTTTGGGAGGCCAAGGCGGGCAGATCATGAGGTCAGGAGATTAAGACCATCCTGGTAAACACGGTGAAACCCCGTCTCTACTAAAAATACAAAAAATTAGCCGGGTGTGGTGGCGGGCGCCTGTGGTCCCAGCTACTCGGGAGGCTGAGGCAGAAGAATGGCGTGAACCCGGGAGGCGGAGCTTGCAGTGAGCCAAGATCACACCACTGCACTCTAGCCTGGGCGACAGAGCGAGACTCCATCTCAAAAAAATAATAATAATAATAATAATGATTGAATTTCCTAAGACCTAAGTGAGATGATATGTTAAGTGCTCCTAACAGTGCCCGGTGCATGGAAAGTGTCTGCATTGAATCATTGAAATGAATTAATTATCGATAATGATAGTTAATGATAATTATCAATAATAATGATATTTAATTCATCTCAATGATTCTCCAGTGCCAACTACATGTATAAAACACTCTAAAAAGCACTGCTTCTAACCATACTTCGCTATGATGTTCTGATATTTCTCTACAGGAAGACACAGACTGATTGTAAGCGATTTACAACAAGGCTAACGGAACAAGCTTCAGGGCCCCTCACTTGCACAGGCCTCTTCCAAGACCTTGCGAGGCCCAAGGCACATATTCACATGGTCACATGTTTCTGTAGAATTTGGAGGCCCTAGCAATGTATTACGTGGTCGTGTATTTTTCTAGAATGTGCAAAAGTAAGATATTTTAACTGCAATCTGTTAAGAACACTTTCTTTCCATTCAAACTTCACACTTTCCCTCGTGTAGGGTGGCTTTGGTGTGGCCCTGGAATCTTAGGGGGTTTAGATAAGGGGAATTTGAGTTGGGGACATATTTAATGTGGTTTCTGTAGTGCTGGCCCTCTTGGTATAGGAATATTCTGGAATATTCCCACTGCCCACTGTGCCCACTCAGCATCAGGACACAACAGTACAGGCTGGAGAGCTTACTGTGTGTCCTACTATGCCTGGTGATGAAGTAGGTGGGTAGTGGAGAAGAAACAGGTTTGGAATGTATAAAGAAGCTAATCCACGCGAAACTCTTCCAGTCACCACATGGGTAAAACCGTAGGCTAAAGATTCAGTTCTCTTCAACACCTTGTCAAAATGGAAGTCTCTCTGTTGGGTAATGCAGTAAAATACTACTATTAAAGAATGTTACATAAAACTCATAATGAGCCACTACAACAAAGACACAAACAAACTGGCTACTGACTGTTGTAAATTGAAAGATGAGTCCCTGCACAAGAAAACTTGAAATCTCTGAAATCTTACAGTTCATATTATGAAAGAAGCTCGAAAAAGGCAATCCTAAATGTGACAACAGAATCCTGTCCACAAGCTAAAAGAAAGCAAGGAATCAATCTATGGCAGAGAGGGCTGTAGGGGTACCAGGAAAGATGGCCCTGGAAGTATCAGAGGTAAGGAGATGCTGTGGACAGCAGACCTAAGGTTGAAGAATACCTTACGAGGACTAATTCATAGTACAAGAGGTTGGGGCTGAGGTTGATAAACAGTAAACAGGTAGAGTGCTCTCCAAGATGCAACTGAATGGGGGAGAGAGAGAGGAGGAAATAGAGCTCTATGCATCCAAGGGTGGGCAAGGATGTATGCAGTAAGCCATACTGACTTCATAGCTACATGAACCCGGAAGCTGACACAGAAAGGGAGCTCAGCCATCCTTCCCAGAGGGACTGCACAAGTACCAAGAGTCACAGAGAAACTAATGGGGAGGTGCTCCCAGGCAGGAAGGGCCTTTAATGCAGTAGCCCTGGGTCTAAAATCAGTCCAGATGTGCCTTATGGACAAGAATCAACATAATAACAAATAAACCAGAAGTCCTTCCTCCCCTTCCTGATACGTGTTAAATAATACTGTGGAATACTACCTAAGAAGTTCCTACTCCAGAGATGAGACCCTCCGGCAAGGCAGCACCCATCTAATCATAATGGCCTCAAGAAACTCCAAGTGACAGTCATGTGGCACAGAATAAAAATTCTTACAAAGTTCCATAATAGTTATATCTACTGCTTCCTGCTTATAGAAAATTTGTTCTTGATGGGACTTTAGAACCAAGGAGTTGGAGAATGGGGTGCCTGACCTAGAATATCAAACTGTGTTCAGTATATAAAATGTACGTGTTTCATCACCTTAGCACCTGAATCTCAGTAGTTCTTTGAGGCATTCTGCTTCCCACACGCATCAGATTCCCTCCTTGGTATGTATGTTGACCGTTATTCGCGGAGGCACAGAAATGTTAACCCTGTCACCCAGGAAGGCTAAAGTCATACCTCCTCAAGTCCTGACTTCATATTTTGAGTAACGATTTCAAGTGAGTTGCCCACACTGCATAGCTGTAGACAGTCTTTCGACTCACAGGACTACGGCCAGTCTCTGGGCCAAGGGAAAAAGAGCAAACCACTTTGTAGGACTGATGCTGGTGCCAGCCTTGTGAGCTACCCAAGTAAAGGAGGCTAGTTTACAAGGCTGCTAAATTACAAATGCTTCAAGGATTCATTGGACTTTTAACTGTTTAAATCACAAAACTAAAGCAAGAATTCTCTACCACCATTATAAAATTAGAATGTTTCACCAAGCAACCTAAATTTGCACACAAAATGGGGGAAAAAAATTACTGTGACTAATTATTCTTTACTACCCTTTTCAAAGATAGATCAAAACATCCTTTAACAAATGTCAATTTAATTTTATTACTAAAGAGAAGCAGCAGGTGATAAATGGGAAACACAGTGTCCCTAAATACACATTGAAGCAGATCAGCTTAATCTTCACATAGCTAAGAAATGAAATTAATTCAGAACAAATAGGAGCATAAGGCATTAAACTACTAGGGAACTGAATAAAAAGTCTATGATAACCGGCTGATGAAATACAAGTTTTATATATATAACTGCTGCTTAAAAAATATTCGTTAAGTGCTACAAATCATTCATCCAGTGAAGAAATACCAAAGGGGTATGAAAAGCACCAGTGTCTTGATGAACAGATTGGGAAACTGTTCTAGCATGCCATGGTAAGTCTCCAAAGCAATAGAAAAAAAATTAGTACTTTCCATCACTTTACACACCTTCTTCTGCCATCTTTCTCCATCCTTCTGGTCTATCATTTCCTACTCTAAGAGTGAGCAGAACCATGTCCCAAGAAGATTTTATTATGGAAATATAGACCTGATTTGAGATGCCATCTTGACATCCAGTCACCCAAGATAAGAAGTAAAGCATTACTCTAGTGTTATTTTGAGTCCATCCAGGACAAAAAAAAAAAAAAAAAAAATTAAGTAATCCTTAAAGACAGTTTATTAACGAAATACTAATTTCAGGTTCAGTTTAAGCCAAGTAAACATCAGGTCCTAGACATAAAGAAACATGATACAAAAGAATGTGCACATGCATAAAATACTCATAAATTGTAATCCATAACTACTTTCTCAAAGACTTGGAGCTAAATAATCTCTCTTCTTTTCACATAAAACAGCCTACATATACTTTCTTACTAAATCTAAAATGCTATGGGAATAGTCACTGTGTACCCAAAATTAAGATGATCATGTTCAATATGAAATTCAGAATGAAAAGTAATCTGTTACAACTTAAGAATTGGCCGGGCGCTGTGGCTCACGCCTGTAATCCCAGCACTTTGGGAGGCCGAGGCGGGCGGATCACGAGGTCAGGAGATCAAGACCATCCTGGTTAACACGGTGAAACCCTGTCTCTACTAAAAATACAAAAAATGAGCTGGGCACGGTGGTGAGTGCCTGTAGTCCCAGCTACTTGGGAGGCTGACGTGGGAGAATGGCGTGAATCCGGGAGGAGGAGCTTGCAGTGAGCCAAGATAACACCACTGCACTCCAGCCTGGGTGACAGAGCGAGACTCCGTCTCAAAAAAAAAAAAACAAACAAACAAACCAAAAAAACAACTAAGGATTACTAAGGGGTGTGACTGCAGGGTAATAATGATTTCATGATTTCTAAACATTCTCTTCTCTGGGCAGATCCCATATTTTTACCCACTCCTTATAAAAATTAAACTTAGTTACAACTTCCTATAGGTACTTTTCTTTTGTCTTTTAGAATGACTACCAATGATGGATACCATACGAGGAAATTATCTGTAGTCTAAATTAGAAACCATGCTTTCTTGTTAAGAAAGGCAGCTTTCAATAACAAATTTAAATATTTAATTCCATTTATAGGATCATTTGTAGAGGCTTGTTTTGTACTTATTTCAGTCAGCACGTAACCATCAAATTAAGGGACCTTTTAAATTTATTTATTTGCCAAAAAGAAACAATGCTGAATATTTTCACTAAACTTTTTAAAGTGTTAAAACAAAATCAAGTAATTAATTTAAATTATCTTATTTCACTTTAAAAAAAAAATAAAGAGCTTGGTCATTAGAATTCACATAGTAAGCAAAAGGCAAGACCCAATTCATTAGAAAGATCCCTTTCTCATAGCTAGAAGTACAGCTGATTTCCAGTTGGAAAAAAATAACTAATCAGTCAAAACCATACCCCTGATGGAAGAGAGTCAGAGATCAGGGAAAGAATAAAACATCCAGAGTCCTCACATTCATGTGGAAAGGCTTGATTCTAAGATGAGCTTGATCTCCAGGGAAGTAAATCACAATACACAGTATTATCCAGCATTCTATAAGGCTAATGTGAACAGATTTCCAGCATGTAAAAGTCAGAAAATTTAGAAGATCTTATGAGGTCAAGATGCAGACCACTAAGAGCAGCATCAGAAACTACAATCAAACTACAATGCTGAAACAAATGAGCGGAACCTTGAAGAATAAACACACGCTCTGAGAACCTTTGGTCTTTTTTTTGTAACATGCACTAAACAACATATACCAAATTTGGCAAGTTCAGAACTACTATTTCCAAATCAACAAAACAGCAAGAGTCTCCATGTCCACCAGTGATTCACATGTTACCAAGTCATGCAGTGATCTTGTCAGTTCTAAGTATGCACTCAGTGGACAGTGCCACGAAGACAGATATAGTTCCCAGGACAACTCTATGTACACTGACATTACTAGGTACAAGTTTTTGTAAGATTAATTCTATGAGGAAGTTAAACTGTAACAAGAATAATACACAGTTATGAAGAAGAATAAGAAATGGTCTCCTTAAGCCAGCGTTACTTTTAAATTGTAGGTCTGGACCGGGCGCGGTGGCTCACGCCTGTAATCCCAGCACTTTGGGAGGCCGAGGTGTGGGGATCATGAGGTCAGGAGTTTGAGACCAGCCTGGCCAACATGGTGAAACCCAATCTCTACTAAAAATACAAAAATTAGCCAGGTGTGGTAATGGGCGCCTGTAATCCCAGCTACTCAGGAGGCTGAGGCAGGAGAATTGCTTGAACCCTGGAGACAGAAGTTGCAGTAAGCCGAGATCGCGCCATTGCACTCCAGCCTGGGTGACAAGAGTGAAACTCCATCACAAAAAAAATATTGTAGGTCTTGACACATCAGTGGTTTGTTAAATCAATATAGTGGGTGTCAGCATTTTTAGGTGAAATAAATAATAGAACACAACAAACACTGCATGCAGTAAATGCAAGATTTATTTCATGAATCTTTTGTTTCTGGTATATGTGGGACAAGGGGTAGCAACACAAACTGTATTTCTTATTTGGACCCCATTCAAAAATGTTTGAAAGCTACTGGGTCAAGCATTGCCTTTACAGAGAGAATATACTAATCAGAGCTGAAGATGAAGGGCCACCTGAAAGAATGTCCCTCCTCACACGCTGGCAGCTCCAGTATCACAAAGGTTATTATAGGTAGGTCACAACAACCCTGTGTCGTTAGGCAAGAGTGGGATATGTTCAAAAGACAGCCCTTGTCTCTCTCTGTTCTACACAAAGCTGGAGTACAATGGTCTTTCCAAAGCAGTAACAAGGTTGTAAAGCTCTCAGGGAACTTGGTTAGACCTGAGTGATCTGTTCAGCTCCAAATGGAGATGGAGAGAAATGAACATGGATGCTAAACTGGACTAAATGGTATCTCCTCCTCTCTATGGAAACACTCGAATTGAATTAGGCTCAGGAAGTAAGCCAGGCCTGGCCTCCAAAAATCACACACACACACACACACACACACACACACACACACACACACACACACAGAGGGAGGAGGGAGAGAGAGAGAGAGGGAGGAGAGAGGAGAGGAGACGAGAGGGGAGAGGATGGGAGGGGAGAGGAGGGGAGGGGAGGGGAGGAGAGAGGAGGGGAGGGGAGGAGAGAGGAGAGGAAGGGAGGGGAGGGGAGGGGAGGGGAGGGCGAACTGAGGCATCCTCCACTGGAGCTCCAGTCTCTTCTTCTCTCATACCCAGGGACTATGCTAGGGCCTGTACAAACTGAGTTAGAAAAACAGTCTCAGCTGGGTACAGTGGCACATGCCTGTAATCCCAGCACTTTGGGAGGCTGAGGCAGGCAGATCACCTGAGGCCAGGAGTTCGAGACCAGCCTGGCCAACATGGCAAAACCCTGTCTCTACTAAAAATACAAAAATTAACCAGGAGTGGTGACACACACCTGTAATCCCAGCTACTCAGGAGGCTGAGGCACAAGAATCGCTTGAACTGGGGAGGCAGAGGTTGCAGTGAGCCAAGATTGCACCACTGCACTCTAGTTTGGGTGATGGAATGAAACTCTGTCTCACACACAGACACACACACAAAAGACTGGTTTGAAACAGGAATTTTCTTTGCTCAAGAAATCCCTCTGTTCTCATTGCTGAGGTTCAATCTATTACATACAAAAATTAAGATACTATGATTAAAAAGATCTTTAGGACCAGGTGTGGTGGCTCATGCTTGTAATTCTAGCATTTGGGAAGTCAAGGCAGGAGGATGGCTTGAAGCCAGTAAAAAAAACAAAAAAAATTAGCCATACCCACAGCCCCAGCTACTCAGGAGACTGAGGTGGGGGACTCCTTGAGCCCAGGAGTTTGAGGCTGCAGTGAGCTATGAAAGTGCCACTGTACTCCAATCTGAGTGACACAGTGAAACCTAGTCCAAAAAACAAAATCTTCAGCAACTAGAGACCAAGCAATTCTTCTAGGAACCAAAAGAAAAGAATTTGCAAGGGACGGGGGGCATATCACACAAAGTGTTGTGTATCTCCGAGTTATTTTCTCATTTGTTTTGTGTTTTTATTTTTATCTATCTCATCTTGGACAGCTATCCTGAGCCACACGAACACCAGGGCTGGTTTCCTCCACTGCAGACTCTGTCAAGTGGAGTCTCTGCAGCACTCTAACGTCCTGGCTAGGAAGGATGACTAAGTGGTAGATGAGGACTATGTTTAACTCTTGACATCGTGAAATCAAAGCATTACAGGAACAATCCAAATATCATGTATTGACCTGGTATCCTGGTTACGGTCTCTCAGAATTGAAGCAACTGAGTGAAAAGTATATGGGCTACAGAATCAGGGAGATATGGCTCCAAACCTGAGCTCTAGCACTTTCCAGTTGTGTGACCTTGAGGAAGGTGTCTGCCTAAATTCTAACCTGTTTCCTCAACTGTGAATGGTAAATGAGAATTCCTACTTCATGGTTAGGCAAGAATGAAATGAAACAGTGTAATAAAATAAAGCAGATAGCACATTGCCTGGCATATTATAAGTCTCAAGTATTATTTGAAAATCTTCCAGATTTTCAGCTTATTCATCTATGAAAAGAGGGATCGAAACAGATGATCATCACTAAGGCTCTTTCCCGGGGTGGAAGGATCCATCCAAGTGCTACGAGAACGATGTGCAGGCATGACTAATGTATCCCGATGGCTCCACTTTCTCCTACTTTGAACCACAATATACAAACTGAAAATCTTGAGACACTTAATTGAAAACATCTCTTTCCACAGGTTGTCATGAAATGATTTTCAAGACGTGGAAAATTCGAGGCATCTCAGGCCTTTTTCTAGGACTCTATCACACAAAAATGCTAGCACAGGTAGTTGAAGATGTATATACATGTGTATTCACAATTATTGCAATAGTCCAAAACTGGAGAATGTTTGTAATATGGTTTGTAATTCATATAAGGAGTTCTAAGTAGCATTTTTTAAGCTCAGAAAATGTCAATTAAATATTATTGCATTAGAAAATCTGCTCGCTCTCTCTCTCTCTCTATATATATATATATAGAGAGAGAGAGAGCGCACATGATCCCACTTGGGGATGTTTGTAAAGGCTATGTATGTGTATAGACACATTTTTCATTAGTCTACTTTCTTTTTATATGCTGACTACATGGAAAGTGCAAGAGAAAAAAGGTAGCAGCAATATGCATGAATTGGTTAAGTAGTAACCTAGCGGAAAGTAGAGATTGAGGGAGCCCTCTATACTTCAAAAGGTATCAACGGAAGAAAACATTTTAAATAGAGTGATTATGACTAATTTTTACTTCTTTTAATGTGCTTTGAGTATTTTCCAAATTTTCTATACTGGATTATAAATGTTTAAGACTGAGAGGACTCCTTTATGATTTTATTTTTTTACAGTTACCCTCAGTTGTATATATGTTCATTCATTTAGTTTTGTAATAGTGTACTTCAGGTAAGAAATATACCAAAGAATAACCTTTTAATTTCCAGAAAACAATCATAAAATGAATCAATTTCAAGACTGAAAAAAAAAAAACAAAAAACAAATAGAGGAGAACTTACTTTCTTTCTTTTTTTTTTTTTTTTTTTTTTTTTT